>NC_041394.2:84071258-84236258 GCF_900747795.2 Erpetoichthys calabaricus
AATTAAGCGAGATGTTATTTTTCCTGGTTCTGTGTTTGGGTGTTATTGCATTGTGGCAAACATTTATGTATGCTACATGGGGATTATTTAGCCTTTTTTACTTTGTCTTTAAGATTTTCATCATCATCATCATCATGATTTTCATTATGTTCTTCCAGGTGTTGTGGTTATTGAAGTCGTTATTTACTAATGAGCACACTGTCACTGAAGTAACTGCAGGCTTTCATCATTCAGTATCATTGCCCTGCTGTCTACTCATTTCATTGTTAATTATCCTTATTAGGATACAATTAAGGGAGCAAACTCTACATAGAATTAATAGAATATGAGAAAAAAGAATTAAACATTTAAAGCAATAGCAAAAGCAAAGATTTCTATATTTTATACAAATGTACATCTCACACTTTTTCACATTCCTATATGTAGAATAAGAAAAGGAAAAACCAGACCATCTAATTAATATAACTGTATCAGTGTGAGGTTAAATTACTCAAATTTTGGATCAAAAGCATGTAACTCCGGCAGGTTCCCATTTATGAAACTGTGAACAACTGGTTTATAGAAAATGGGTTTTAAGCCTCAATCTTGCAAACCATACAGTCTCTTGTCCTTCAGTGAAGTGCAGAGACATAATTGGGCTTGCTGTCTTGATCTTCCAACAGTTTTTTGGAATCATACAAAGTAAATACCCCTTTCCCCAAGGTGTAATCTCCTTTTATAGTTCAGCATGTAACAAGAATACCTGTATATGCACCTCTACTGATAAAGCAGGTTTATTACAGAGTTCATGACCTACAGAGGTTTTCCAGAGATACACAGAGTCCATCTAGGCTTACTTTGTCTGTCAAATGTTTTTAGACAGTGGTATCTGCTACACATGGGGTAGTGGTGTGTCTAGGCAGCATTGGGCTCACAGCCCTAATACAGCATTTCAACCTAAATATACAGATGTGGTTTTTGCCTGCCTGTCCAGGCATAATTCACCCTCAGGACAGAAAAATACTTTTTTGTAGGTTACAAAATAGAATTTGTTAGATGTCATCAGGTTGCTTCAGTTAAATCTGTCCACGAAGTGTCCAATCTTTGTTAAACGAAATGGTGACATATTAGTTGAAGTTCCTGACATTGTATACTCACATAGCCCTCAGAAAATGCGGAAAAGGAAATATCATGAATCAATGAAAGAAACACACACAACTACACAGTCAGAGACACAGAGAAAAAGAGAGGAAGATTTTTTATGGGTCATCACTGAGAGTAGTCAGATGGCAAACAAAGTCAGGATAAAATTCAAAAGGCAGACAGCAAAATAGACTCGATTAGGAACAAAAACAGAAAACAAGTGTCAAAAAACAAACCTCTAAAAGGAAACTGCATGAAACAATACTAACATGCTTCTTCTTTATTTATTTGTTTTACAAAACAGTTAGTTTGGGAATTGTTATGAGAATAAGAATTGACCGAGTGATGAAAACATGAGCAAACACGAACTTAAAAAACAAGAAGAAGTCATAACTGTAAAGACCAATGAGAATGCAACCAAAACCAAAATCAGAATCAAAAATCAAAAGTGTTAAAAAAAAAACAAAAGATAGTTTGCTTCTTCACAAGTAGAGCCTAACACTAGGAGTCTTAAGAGTTTTTCCAAGGAGCATCCACTGAGGGATAATGCATACACTGATTGCGGCTGTAGTTAAATGGTCACATTCTTTGACAAAATTGATATTATATATAAGAACTTATTACTTATTCATTATTATTATTGCCTAATTTAACTTGTTTTTTTTCCTTTCTTGTACCTATTTCTTTGATATCTTGTAAAGCACTTTAAGATACATTCTGTGTATGAAAATGTGCTCTAGAAATAAATGTTGTTGTCTAAATATTACAGTTTGTTCAGAAAAAGTACAAACATATCTTCATCTGGCAGCTTGCCATTAAATAAAGTTGCTATCATAAAGTCACACTAAGACATAGCCACACCACCAGAGTCATGTGATGTCATAGCAACTAAAACCAAAATGAGAGTACTAGATAATGTCATCAACATGTGCAAAGAATGGGAAAATATTTACAAAACCTAATTTTTTTTTACACTCATAGTGGTGTAAAATTATTTCTAATTCCTGTCAAAAAAAAAAAAAATTTGAAGATTACAAACCCTTCCAGTTCTGAAAGATCAGATGAGGAGATGATCTGATGATGCTTACAGGACTGCTTATATAGTATTTCATAATAACTTTCAAGATGACAGGACTTTGTATCGTGACCCTAAATCAGCGTTTCTCAACCTTTAAGTATTTGCGACCTGAGTTTTCATAACAGTTTTAATTGCGCCCTCCTAATATTTTTTTTGAAACCCTAATAAAATGTATTCCTATATTTTTTGCTGCCAATACACCGCTGCAAGTTTAAAATTTTCCTACGAATGGCGGAATTATGCCACATATGGCAACATTCGCGCCCTCTTTTTTTTTGTTACTTCAGGGCGCGCCCCATAGTTTGAGAACCACTGCCCTAAATAACACTCATTGCTCCATGTGACATCATGATGTCTTAGTTCCTCTTGGATGTTTGGAAAATTGGACATTGGTAAGAAACAAAGCAAAATAATATAAATTCTTAAAGGAATATCCTTCCCAAAAGGATTTTTTTTATATGTACTTTGTAGTAGTGGCCAAGAAAAAA
Organism: Erpetoichthys calabaricus; assembly: GCF_900747795.2. Classification (NCBI taxonomy): domain Eukaryota; kingdom Metazoa; phylum Chordata; class Cladistia; order Polypteriformes; family Polypteridae; genus Erpetoichthys; species Erpetoichthys calabaricus. The sequence continues at coordinate 84,073,947 of NC_041394.2, forward strand.
AATGTTAATTTCATGTTTTCATGAGAGAATGGAGGGAGCAAAGCTTATGATATAACGCAAGCCAAAAGTGACCAATCCTATACAATGGCAAACAATGGGAAAAGGAAAACAACTCTCAAATCTCACAGTATTCGTGCTGCATAATAAACATGTCAACAATCCAGTTGAAGGTACAAAACATGTAAAATATTTATTTAGTAAGTTAGTTTGCTAAAATATAGTTAAATATACTGTATACTTCCAAAATAATAAGCACACTTCTTAAGCAGAAAACTAAAGCCTCATGGGAGTCACCTTTCAAATTTTAAGGCAGGATTCTTGACCAACAAATGAAGGGGAGAGTTGGGTCTTCAATTCAAAAAGTCAATACAGTTTCTGAAAATCTGCCTGGGGTATTCAAATAGCTTCTTTAACACCCAAACTCTGTATATTTCCAGGTAATCCATTTAGTGGAATTCAATCATTTACATTTATCAAGATGACTCATTGATTTTCCAAATCAACAACATTTATTTATGTAACACAGTTTTATACAAACCATGTAGCTCAAAATGCTTTACAAGATGTCAAAGAGAAAGTTACAAGAAAATAAAAACAAATAAGGCAATTGTGATATAGCAGGTCTGCGGCTCAGAAGGAAAGGCCAGTTTTAAATAAATAATTGCCGCACTCGTGGCTTAAAGAGGGGGCGTTGTAGTGTGGCCAGAGCAGTTCCCTGGCGTGATACAGGCTTGAGCATTTTCACACTGAAGTGCACAGGTGTGCCACACCTGTGCCATGTCCCCATTATGAATAGGAGAAGCGCGAGTGTGGAAGGAAGAGATAAAAAGAGAAAGATGGAGGTTGAGATTAAGAAAAGAAGGCAGGAGGCGAGAAAGCCAGTGCAGGAGTGAGCGAGTGAGCGAGAGCAGGCTCGCTATAATAATGAGAGGCAGCTGGGAAGCGAGACTCAGGGGCGGATAGATTGGGTCACTCCTGCTGAGTTTTTCTTAGGAGCAGGAGTGACCATGATCGAGGACGGCTTTCCACATAAGGCAGCGGAAGACAAAGGGAGTCGGAGGCTTGGTTGAAGCCTCAGTGTGAGTGCCCTGGTTGCTGAGGAACCCGAGTCTGCCTGGAGGAGCTGTATGAAGCCAGGGGTTGGAAAGCTACCAGCCCAGTAGGAGAAGGTTGGCTGCAGGTAGGGTGACTCCCCCAGATGGGAGAAACAGGGAAGCCGCCATCTAAAGAAGGCACTGTGCTTTTAAAGGGAACTACTTCCTGCCCTTGTTTTTAACCTCATTTTATTTATTTGAATTATTTTAGCCTCCACTTGTTGTTTGTTTTTTGGATTATTTATTTATTGACTTTTGATCATTGACTGCACTTTCTTTTGAACACTTTCCCCTTGCTTTGTTTGGTGTCCTCATTGTCCAGCTCATCCAGTTACACTACCGATGGTGTCGGGTTCAAGAGGCTCCTAAAAGAGAGAAAAGGGAGCATGGAGCAAGACCCGCATTGTCACAGCAATAATATTGAAGAAAATCTTAAAAACAGATAAATATCAAGTAGAAGAGTAGCGTCCTTATATACTCATATATATGAGTATGGTGATAAGGTCAGATGGCCAAGAGGAAAGAAAAAAACAAAAAAAAAACTCCAGTTAGGCATTCTACCTAACATAAATATTCAGAATTCATTCCTCTTTGATTTCAGACTTCATGAGATAGGATTTGATGAAGTTGGTCTCGTGGACAGCTGGGGTGCCTGCCTTCATTCCATCATTACAGGAGACTGCAGGGTGCCTTGATTAGATGGTGGTGGTGCAAATCACCAGCACAGAGGAACCAGAAAAGACTGCAGGGAATAGAAGAGATTAGTTCAGATTGTGGATCCCTGAAGAATATGATAATTCTATGCTTATATAGCCTATTAGGAATACAACTGAAATCTACCTACGAAAAAGCCATAGTAAAATAATGGGTTTTGAGTCCCTGGAAGACATGGGGACAAGCAAAGGATAAATGCTTGTATGAAGATCTGATGCATTGCCTCTTTTAGTACTTCAAGTCTTGTACCACCATTTGCAAACAGGAACTGTAAAGTCTTCAGGTTCAACTTTTCCCTTTGACTTATAAGCAAAGCACTGCCATGTCTCCCTTAGACTGCCCTGTTTATGTTCCCTGTGCCTTTTTTTTTTTGAAAAACAGAGCTTACTTTTCAACAAATGCAGCATAAAGTAACTTCAGTCACATTCTCATTAGATTAGACAAGATAAGACTTTATTAACCCCATTGTGAAATTCAAATGCATACAGCAACAGAAACATAAAACTCAAGAATACAAACTCACAGAACAAATAATACAGCTAACCAATCAATCAGTTTAGTAAGATTACTAAAATTTTCATAATGCTGGTATAGTAACACTTAAAAATGTTATTGTTTGGTACATTTTTAGTATCGTTTTACCGGACAGCATTAACAGGGAGTCATACATGACCAAAGATATTGGATACCCAGCTTCATTCACACATACTGTATCTTGACTGTCAATGTCCTTGCACATTTTTGGATAGCTTGTATTTATAAAGACTGTAATTCGACTTTTATTTAAGCAAAATAAAAACTAATGTTAAATTGACAAAAAATACCATTTTAGTATTCTAGCACCCCTTTACATTCAAAAGTTTGCTGTCCTTATGGCCAATATATTTTCTTGAAAATGTGTGTGAAAGACAAAGATATTTCCTACCGTATAAAACAGTTATTAAAATATTGAAATTAGCATTATTTACAAAACAACATGCATTGTTGGTATCATGAGGCTTTGTTTAAATGATGTGTAACATAAATATATGTGGGCAACTCCTTTTTATTTTTTGTTTAATGTTATTTCAGTTATTTTATTCTAACATTATATTGGTGACATCACTGAGTCACCATTTTTCTTCAGTCTCACCATTTTTTTCATGGGGTGGCCATACTGTTGTCAGTAATCACATCTGTTGCTGATCACGTACCTGCTGGTACTACAATGCATGATGTCATCATGCTGTCGTTAAAAAAGATAGCAACACAAATTAACCAGATTCTCGTCTTGGGATCAAAGACACAAACAAATCACAATGATTAGGATAATGAGGATTAACTGCCAGTGTTAGGAACTTTGTCTGCATATTTCAGTTACAGTTTTGAACTTAGGAGCCTTGTGTTCAGGTATTGCTTCATTTTGATCCCTGCCTAACTACTAGATAGTCCATCTTAGCTTGCCCCATTCGAAAACTCCAAATTCAAAAATGCTGTTCTCAATTACAACGTGGACATGGAACATTTGTCATCATGGTGTTGAAAGTAAGAGGAATGCCAAACAGAAATGCAAAAGTCCTATAAAGTACATGGTCATGTTTTTTGGTCAGCAAAGTCACTGGTTGAATATAATGCTCTGTCATTTGTTAACATTTCAAAGGATGAAAATATGTAAGTGCACCCTGTTTGGAAAAGCAAGCTGATTATCCAAATGTATTTTGGCTTGGATAAAAGTGGATTTCTCATGGTTTATTTCTCTTTGATCATAATTGGGCATTATATCCAATTCTTCATGAGTGCTAAAGCTTTACCTCTGAATGACAGTAATCACACTACATATAGATGAGTATGTTTCTTGGAGTGTCCAGACAGTTTGTAAAGCTGGGACCCAATTCACATGAGACAGACTTAACCTACTTAATTCTGCAGTTCTAGTAACAGCATTCATTTACATGCATTGGATTGACTAGGGAATGAAAAGTTCAAAGGAGATAAAATATGTACAAGATGGTGTAAATACAGTATATTTGCCTGCCAGTGTCTTATTATGCTTAGTTAGAAATAAATAGTCTAAGTGGAAGAAGTTTAACATTTGACAGAGTATACAGTAAAAATGCAACTAATGAGGGAATATTAAGTTGTTAAAGTATAATAGGAGACAGCTTGGTTCTGCCTACAAATAATTCCATAAGGCAATCAAAAAGAAAATTTTTCATTTTTTCCACTGTCTTATATCAGTAGCAGCTGATGACCTTTAAAGGAGAAAAGAAAAGTACAATAAATGAAGACACTGGAATTCTTGACATGTCATGTATATTCATTTTAATTAAACATTTAACTACAGTACATACAATTCAGGAACATCATTTTTTGCATGGGTCGTCATGTTCTGTAAGGAACATTAAAGCGGCTTTGTATTGCACTGTTTTCTCCTAGACATAAAGTTCAAGTTCAGTGTGACACCCCCAAATCGGATGTCACATAGCCCTTTCATCTAATCCCTGAGGACTGGGTTGAGAGCAGTGAATCACAGGTGATTCAGAGCCACACAGTCATGCGTTGTAATGATTCGCTCAAGGGGGAACTGGAGGTCAAGTTTAGAAATGGCAAGAATGACATTATGCGAAGACAGCTGAGATGGAAGCCTGAAACAGCAGTTTAGTGTAAGAGGCAAAGGCACTGGACTCTAAATCACAAGACTACAGGTTCACTTCCCACCTTTGGCTCCCAGTGTGACTGTGAGCAAGTCACCTGCCTGTACCACATTTGTCAAAAAATGTAATTAGTAAGGTGTCATGGATAAAATGGACCCAGAAAAGGGTCGAGTCTGTGCGTTTTGGGGAAATCCCTAAAATCCCTGCAATACAAAAAAATTGGTAAACAGCTGGCTTGATTTTCAAATCATCTGGGGACAATGCATTAAAAAGTTTGCTATGATGAGTAGGAAAATCTGACACTGCAAAGGTTATGTTCATGGCGCTTCTACCTAAAACACCCACCCTCAATTCCTGCAGTCCATGCACTTTAAACTGCTGGGGTATCAGGGAGAGAGCAAAAGAAGCTGAACAGAAGACTTGATGCTGAGAGAAATTAAAAAGCTAAAACTGCAGTTATTAATTCAAGATCTCAGTATTAGAAGTTATCTGAAGCTTAATAATTAATTTGTATGTTGTAATGAGTGCTGTGACAGAGGAGATAGAAAGACAGAAACACACACACTCACTGCAGCTACTTGGCTCTATACATTTAAGAAGTGCTTCTGTCTGCTATGATATCTTTCTGCTATTTTAACTATTGTATCACTATATGATGTCACATACAAGTGATTAGGAGGCAGCTAAAGGACCTTACGAGTCGTGTGAAACCACAAAATGGGGGACTAAGACAACGTGTTAACACCTCTCTCTTTATTTTAACAGGAAAGACAAACAACAAAAACCCACGGCACCATGAATTTGTCCCAAAAGCCTCGTCCAGACGTCCGAGCCGCTTCTGTGTTATGAATTCACTTCCGGTCGCTTACAAATGACATCACCATCGTTCCAAGATCATCCACGTCATCCTCCCAGCATTCCTGCTTCCGTTCCCCGTCTCATAAATTCGTCTGTGTCACCACCATTTTTTGTCAATTGTAATTTACAAACCTGACCGTTATTGAGAATTCTCTCAACCTTTTACTGTGGTTTACAGTATACGGGGATGGAATCCCCAACCCTTAGTCTTTGTGTCTGTCTTTTCTTCAAAATGACATAACAATAGCAAATAGAGTTTAGATAAGCATTGTGGTCTATGTAGATAAAAGGATGCTGTGCTACCATGTCCATGCTTTTACTTTTATCATTTGTCAGATTTGTTAAATCAGTTATTTGAGTACTGAAATCTGAATCTCCTGTGGCTCTTTGTTATCAATTGTCCTAATGGCAGTCCTTTTCACCTTTTTTCACCTTACATGGTATTACACTCTATTTACTTTGAATGTATATTTTGCAGTCTATATTTTCACAAAATTAGCTTCCAATTCTTTCAACCTTATGTCAACTCCAACATTATTGTCGTAACAGTAAATAGGAGAGAGCAGACACACCTGCAACATTTCCTTCACGTTTACCACTCCTCCATTGACGTCTTTCAATACCAAAGTATGACCTGATGTAACAGAAAGGTTTATCCCTTGCAACAAGTTCTGTTAATGTTTAACATGTGCAATGTGCTCCCTGTGCATGTAACAAACATTTATTTAATTGGGCTCTTATTAGAAGACTTTTCGAATGTAGACATTTTTTTTTCTGTAATCAGAATCTTCCTCTCTGTCGGACCAGTTTAACAAGACCACCACTGTTCTTTACAGTTCAAAATCACCATCCCTACTTTAAACTGCACCTTCATGAGGGGTTGGATTGGTTTAGAAATGTGACACTCAGTGAGTGGTCTGATTGTTCCAACCTAGTTTTAAGCAAAATTCATTCATGGTTGCTTCCAAACATATATTTTATACGTCTGGCTCAGCTAGACTAAGTAAACAGTATTTCCATGCTGAAAAAAATAGGAAGGAGTGATGGAAAAATAACATTTTGACTGCTCAAGGTGTGCTTCTATTTGGCTATGTCTCAAAGCACATGCTACAACACTAAATAGTAACAACAACAACAACAACATTTATTTATATAGCATATTTTCATACAAAAAGTAGCTCAAAGTGCTTTACATAATGAAGAGAAGAAAAATAAAAGACAAAATAAGAAATTAAAATAAGACAACATTAGTTAACATAGAAAGGAGTAAGGTCCGATGGCCAGTGTGGACAGAAAAAAACAAAAAAAAAAACTCCAGAAAGCTGGAGAAAAAAATAAAAATCTGTAGGGGTTCCAGGCCACGAGACCGCCCAGTCCCCTCTGGGCATTCTACCTAACATAAATGAAATAGTCCTCTTTGTAGTTCGGGTTTTTCACGGAGTCACTTGATGCTGATGGTCATACAGACTTCTGGCTTTTAATCCATCCATCATTGTTGGAACATCATGGTGCTTTGGGTAGATGGTGGTGGCGCACGCCACCACCAACAGGACACCGGAAAAGGAAACAGAAGAGAGAGTAGGGGTTAGTACAGATTTTGAATGAATAGTTATTATAATGAATTGGATATACAGAGTATCAGGATTAAATTACAGTGAAGTTATGAGAAGGCCATGTTAAAATAATGTGTTTTCAGTAGTTTTTTAAAGTGCTCCACTGTATTAGCCTGGCGAATTCCTACTGGCAGGCTATTCCAGATTTTAGGTATTTTAGTATGTCAAAATGCACACTACTTAGTCTGGTAGCAAGCAATATGACATGCAGTCTATAAAAATGCTGTATTACAGAGAGCTTTTGTTTATTTGGTATAAAAATATAGTATTCCTGCCCTTGACAGCACCACCCCCTCAAAACCTGTAAAACAATCAAACTTACTTTATTGACAGCACATAGATGTATAAGAAAGGAGGTATAAGCACTGTGAGGGGTGGTGGTGAAGTGTATAGCAATGAGAAGTTTATGAGGTGAATGGACATGAGTGCTAGTTTGAAACGCTGAAATAAAAATATAAAGAAGAATTTATTTATCTCAGCTTTAAGAAAGATCAAAGAAATGGTGTTCCATGTAGGGAGATCCTAAATAACGAAAGCCTTAAATTCAACAAGCTTAAAAGACATTTTTTAACAAAATATCCATAACATGAAGATACTGGATTTCCTAAAGAGCTGTGCAGAAACCTTCAAAAAGCAGTGTTTCAAAAGTGGAAGTGGAATTTGACTGAGGCATCTAATTAGACCCTTACAGGCTGTGGGTAGCTAGCTAGCGATATCTGTCATAATGCTCGCAGGTAGACTGAAATTTATGTTCTTTTCTTGCTATTGGAATCATTTTTAATTTATTCCTTAGTTTATGGAAGTTTCAGGTTAATTTTGTTTTGTGAAATTAAACTGTAGTTTGGAAGTCATTTTTTTTGTTTATGATTTAAAGTGTTTATTGTGATCACTGATATTTTGTCGATTTGCTTTTATATTGGCTGCTATTTTGTGTCTAGCAGTGCATCAGTGTTGCTATCATGTGACATCAGGGAGGTGTGCATTGTGACATCACAAACTGGAAGATATTTAAGGCAGCAACATATTCTTCCTGGTGCCCAGCTGTCTCCAAGGTTTCAGGGTTACAATTTTCATTTCTAAGAATTTTGACTTTGAGTTTGGTTAATGTTTTGGGTTTGGGTTTCTTCTTTAATTTGTTTCTGGCTTCTGAACTTCTTCTGTTTTAAGGTTTCTGATTAATTTCTTCCATCTTCTGGTCCTATTAAGAAGAAAAGTGCTGTGTTTCCTTCACAACAGCACAATATCATACCACCAACTTATAAATAACATTATTGTGTGGAGCACTTGTTTTCGCTTAGTGAGTGCTTCATCCTCCAGCAAATAGCACATTAAAACTGGATATGTCATCTGCTTGGCTAGTTATTGCTTATCTATATCCGATAAGTTTAATATAAGTGGTAGGTCTGCAAGTGGGCTCATCTGGCTATGAGGAGTGAGCTGTACAGATAAACTTCCCCCTGTTGATAAGCAACACATCAGAATCTGCCATGCTCCCAGATCAGACATAAGAAAATTACAGGAATATGGCCACTACTTTGTTTAAACAAAATATTCTTAGATGACTAATATTAATTTCAAAGCATAGTTGGTGGCCATACTAATAAAACCTGAATTGTTCCGATCCATCAAGGAAAACGGGTTATGCCTCAAATTGTCTTATCAAATTGGTATGCATATTTCCAAAGAGAGATGCCACACACAATTTCAAAGTGACTTGGCTTAAAGGATGCATAGGTTTTTACTTGTGGTACATAAGGCATCAAGAAAGTATAATCTGTCCAACAGTCAAACAATAGTGTTGTTAAAAAGATAAAAGTTCATGTCAGAGGATATATAAGCATTTGTTGTGCTGAAAAAGTAAGAGCACAAAAATTTGCATTTCATTTGGACGAGTTTTTAGATTTTGCTGGAACTGATAAATTGATGGTGTATGCAAGATACATACATGCTGGTGAAATCCAGATAGAATTTCTCTTCTGTGCCTAAATGCAAGCAACTGCAAAGGATGGGGGCACAGTCTGGGTGGTAGTTTGACATTTAAAACTGTTTGATTATTGAATTCAGATTTGCCCTGATGGTGCCTGTTGCATGATTGGATGGAAGTCAAGTTTTCTTTCTCATACCCATGCAGCACATCTAATGTAAGAATCACATACCACATCTTGCATAGTGAGGCTTGACCAGCAGAACATTTCAAGCTAGTGATGGGGATGGTTTTGATTCAGCATCAAGGATTGTGAAAATAATCAAGAAGTGACCTCTTCAAACAAGGCTATTCAAAGAGCTGTGTAATATGGAAGCAGAACATAAGCACCTGCTTTTTCATTTACATGTGAGCTGGATGTTTAGAGGTAAAGTCCTGAAGAGGCTGTGAGAGCTAAGAAAAGAGAAGAGGTTAGAGCCTATTTGGACAAATAAGTCTTGGCTGAACTCTTTTGTGACATGTTGTGGCTTACAAGACTGTACCTTGTACATATATTCAGAAAGTTCAATAATTTGAATGCAAATGTTCAGAGGAAAGGATGTATTATTTTTGAACTGGAAGATGGCATCATTGGATTTTGCTGCACATCTTAGAACTGTATGACACTCTCATCTACATGCAGTTGTGCTCACCCTGTTTCCTTATCTGTCTTCTTCCCATGAGCAAATCTGTGTTTCTCTCTCTGTGGGGCACATCCAAATATATTTTGTCCTCCAGCAGAGCCTTGAACAATACTACAAAAAAAAAAAACAGTGGGTGAGGTATCTATTCTAAACAGATCCCTTGTCAAATCTAGGTCTTCATCAGGCTGAGATGAAAGCATTAGTCTCTCTGCACACAAGCAATGACAAACATTAGCTTTTCCAGGCAACCACAATAAGTCAGTTTTGGGTTTCTTTACCGAGGTCTATAGCCTCACAGCTTAGTAGTGGACATTCTCATTCAGTTCGAGACCACATCCTTGTGTGAATCTGGCTTTTTGACACTAATATACTGTTTTGTCTTGGTAGAGTTCTAAATTACTCTACTTTCCCCTTTTGTGTTATTAATGTGTAGCCTTTGTCAGAATGTCTCAGATCTCACAGACTTACCACTGTTTATAAGGTATTGTAGCATATAACTTCTCCCCACCTTCCCTTCTACGTTTATAACCTCAGTCAATTAGGTGTAGTAAAAGACCAGCAGGAGTTAAGTTACAATTTAAATGATGTATTATTGATAATATTCATAAATGATAACAATAAACAAAGTACAAGTGAATATTGGCAACCATACAACCTGATAAATGTTGATGTGTAGCTTCAGGTGGCACACAGACTTGTTTGTTACTTAACCCTAAACCGCCGAAACCGGCTATAGTCGGTTCCCAATGCAATTTGACAGCATGCTGGAGCCAAATATATTCGGCAACGTACATTCGTTGAACGCCGCATCCAGCTATAGTTGGTTCCCAATGCAATTTGCCAGCAGGCAGAAGCTGAGTATATTCGGCAACGTACATTCATTGAACACCGCAACCGGCTATAGTCGTTTCCCAGTGCAATTTGCCAATACGCCAGAGCTGATCAGTCAGTGCCATAGATTCGTTGAGCAGCCAGCTCTTGACCACTGCTGCCCCCTGCAGCACTGCAGCATCACTGTCCCTGGTATTGAGCCGCTGCACATTAGCCTCTGTGTGCTTGCGTGCAGCCAGTTCAAGCACAGTTGGCTCGGTGATTTACTGAATTTCATCAATGGCGTCAGTTGCACCTTGTATATATAATAATAGATTGTTGCAGTAGTTTTTTTTAATAGTTTGTACAGTTCATTGGCAGTATGTAAAATGATCAGTGTTGCAGCAATTGTGATGCACTTTGCATGAAAAAAATATATGTTCCATTAAAATTTCAGTTTTTCTTGGTGAATTGTGACATTTCTTTAAAAAGTGCAGCAAAAAAGTATTTGGCGTCCAGGGGTGCATTAACACCCAAGAAGGTGGCATTTTAAGGGTTAAAATGTCTCTAGTTAAGGCTTCATTTTTGGTCAGCTTTCTTCAGGATAGGCCACATGCCTGTCTCAATATGGGTACTGAGCTGTGCTCTTCATTGTGTTGTCCTTTTCAGTCCATGGTGTGAGAGATGCTCCTTCATGATGGCGGTGTAAGAGAGAGGGGGAGGGGTAAAGCAAGCAAATTTCTCGACTCTCTGTCCAAACTCTACAACCAATAGGGCATCGTGGTACTTAATGGTTTCTGATTTAAAACCAAACAGACAACTTTAGACCAATAGAATTCTGGTGTGACACAATGGTTTCACACCTACCCCCAATACCATTTGTTAAGGTGAACCTTGCCAACTAGGTAGTTGGCCTCCATGCAGGGGTTGACTAAGAGAGTCCTGTTTTGAATGATAATTATTGTTTTATCTATAGAAATAAAAGTGAATACGGAGTAACAAAGGCACTATATAGGCGCCTGACCCGACACAGATGGACACAGAGGCACGTATAAAAAAAAGACTTTATTTTTCTTCACCCGTGGGCGCACATCTTCCCCATGACCCACAGGAAATACACAGTCCCAAACACCACAAAAGGCCCACAACACAGTTTTCTCTTTTACCACCACTCCTCCTCAAGCTTAGTCCTCCTCCTCCCGACTCTGGCTCTCGAGTGTTGGTGGCTGGCCCCTTTTATAGCCCACCCAGAAGTGTTCCAGGTGTTTGACCACCTGGTCCCAATTGCGCTTCCGGGTGGGGCTGAAGACTCGTCCAGCCCAGCTGTTGAATCCAGACAGCACCCCCTAGCGGCCACCCTGGGTCCCAACCAGGCTGTGGAGGACTCCATCTCCCATGGAGCCCGGCGGGAGGTTGGGGAATCCCTGTCGGCCAGGGAGGCTGCCACCAAGCATCCCGGGGGAGGTATTGAGCTGCCCATGGTTGCTCCCCTGGAACATAAACATCAGGGGCGTCCTGGCCGGGCATGTGACCCGGCCGCTCGTCACAACGGTTTCTGTGTGTGTTTCGTTTGTCTGTTTGCATATTTGCTAATCACACAAAAATAGTTGAACTGACTTTTACTAAATTTTGCACGTGCCTTGCTGTTGTTACAATTTAAAATACAGTTGATATGCCATATTGGGAAGAGGGTTCATAATGGGAAGAAGGCAACTGAAAGCCAGCACTGTTGTGGGGACTCCAATTCCCATCAAGCAGCAGGAGTACGTTGGAGTTGAGACAAAGTTTTCTTCATTAGCATGCACAAAGTTTTGTAGAGGCCAAAGAGGAATCTCATCTAAGACCACAGGTATATACAGCGTTTACTTATCAATTAATTTTGATAACAACTTCATTGTCTTGCTGAATTACAGCTTTTGTCTAATAGTAAGTCTTTTTTTCTCATTGTGGGTTGTGTTGAGCCATGTTGGATTTTAAAATGTTTTTTGGTTTTCCCTTTTTTATATATACCTGTGCAACACTGAGTACTTTCGCTAGTTAACAATATGTTTGCTTTCACTTTTCTTCTTTTGAAATACAGGCAGTCCTCGGGTTACGTACGGGATAGGGACTGTACGTTTGTACTTAAGTTGAATTTGTATATAAGTCGGAACAGGTACATTATTTTCATAAATGCTATTGTTGACCGACTGTAACCAAGGGCTCTGCCAATGAATGGTGGAGTTTCACCTCTCTCTGACCTTTTTATTATTTCTACTTTATTTTCAATGGTGATGGTTTTTCTCTTCTTTACTGTATCACCAGCACTTGCACCAGATTTGTGTTTCAGAGACATTCCTTGAAGGGTGAAGACAAAAGGTTAAGATGAGCTCTTCTGTACAGAACTGTACACGCTATCACAGCAGATTAGACACCAGTCATCAACACGTCTGATGTATAGGGTGGTCCAGATCCAATTATGCAATTTTCATTACACTATAACTTATTCAGTTTATTACATAGAAAATCACCCGAAAAATCCCGGACCATCGAGAAGAGTGCGAACTGACGACACGAAGAATCATCTTCGCGCTGAACTGGAATCGTCCCCGCCTAAATCAAAGTCATCCAGACAATCTGGATCTGCAGAATTAGATCTGGACCACCCTGTACTGACAAGAGACAACTTCCTGCTGTACACAGTACAAGCAGGCTTGCTATTGAGAATGAATGGGGGCAGCAAGGGGCGGTTCATCACCAGCCCACATCACAGTCACCTCCACTACAGTATGCTGCCTGCAGTGTCCCGCCGCACCACCGCCCCCATTCAACACGCAGCCATCCGAGGCACACTACAATGCTACCCTCCGCATCCCCGTTCACCCTCAATGGTCTCCGTTCAACCACAACAGGGTCACCACTTGCAGCATTACCAGCCGCCCACCTAGAACGAATGGGGCAGCCGTGTGTGGTGGGTGGGCAGTGAAACCACTTGCTGCCTGACGAACACTACACTGCGTGAGCAGCGAAATCAACCTCCTCCAGCCTCCGTACAGCCACCGCTTGCAGCGTCCCCGGGCCAAAGATGACAGAGCGGCAGTTACTGAGGCGCATGCGTTGCAGCTGTGGCCCTGTTCGTATGTCGTAGGTCGGATGTCCGTAACCTGGGGACTACCTGTATGCATGAATAGAAACAAAAAGTTTCACTGTTTATTTTTTGGCCATTGTTACTTGTCTGTGTATGGCTCTATTGTCAGTATGATAATTAATCCTCCTTTTGTGTCCCAGTGTGATACTAATTCAGTTACTTTGGTCCTTAAAATAAAAAAGTTCAAGAATCCAGCCTGACCTCATGTAAAAATGTAAAAATAAAATAAAGTTAATTTCCAGAGGGGCAGCTTTTCCAAATGTTTCTGTTGATCAGAAACTAGTTTTTATTGTTAATGGAATGTATTATTTTCCTGCTCTTAATTCTATGTATAATTTCTACTTGTGTGTGTTTTATTTATTAGAGAAAATCATCAAACATTTTGTATACTGGAATTAAAAATCAGGTCCTCCTCAGTCTTTTAACTTTTTTCTTTCTAAATGTTTATTTACAAAAACATCTTGATCACACAAATAGGACAGAATTAGCCTTTATGCTATTTGCTACTTAATCATTAGTATTTTGGTTTGTTTACTGTAGTTAAGAAAAACAATCAAGATCGCCACATCTCAAGAAAAAATGTAAAATTCGAATTAACTACTGTGTACTAAAAGCTTTAACTTCAATAAGAATCGTTGTGAAGTTTATACAGATAAAATCCACTGTATTTGTCATTTCTGAAATTGCAGAAAAAATGTTGAAGTCAGGCATTTAATTAAATGAAATGTTTCTGTAATATCAACACCGTTCTTCTAATTAATAAAGTAAATGGAATAGCAAACCTGCAGCCACTATGGAATGGAGCGTTGAAGCAAGAGAGCTGTGAACTATGCAACCCTTTTTAAAAGACCTTTACATATGATGCTTGCCCTATTGGCTGTGACATTGCTATTAAAAAGTGTTATTCTATTTGAGTTAATTTTTTTTTAAACTGTAAAAATATTTTTAATTGGAAATCCTATAATTGGAGCATTATTAGAGCAAATATAAAATGCACCTAACTGTGATTAATTTCATCACACTCTGTGTGAGCTGGTTCATTTCCTATTTTTTTGACAGCAATACTTTTTAAATAATTTTGCTATTAAAAGAAGATTACTGTCTTCAGTAAAGTCATGGGTGTATATACTTTTTGTTTCAACTACAAAAAAAATTTATTGTTATTGTAATGGGTTTCGGGTCCAGCATGGAGGTTCCAGTGATAAAAGATGCATAGGGAATGGGAAGGATGGGTTCTGGGCTTGACTAAATCTGTGCTGGAAAGATGAATTCACACTTGTGATGGGAAAGTAAAATATTGATGGGAGCAGCATAACCTGAAGGTGTCTTGGTTTCCCAGGAAAGGCAGAAGATGGGAACACCAGTAAATATAGGAGTGTGTTTTGGTCTGGGAAGAAGCAGGCAATGCACCTTCAGGACACTAGAGGATGGCTGTTGCAATTAATGTATGGGCTTCTGACCTTGGATGGGGGGGCTAGGTAAAATCCTGGGAGAATCTCCCTAGACCACCAGAGGGGAGTACTTAACACCCAAAAGGTACGGGTACACCCATGTAACAAGAAGTCCATAAAAACATACAGATCCTTGGCATTGGGTGCAAAGATACCTGGGGCCAGCAGGCAGCTCTGGAGATATGGTCTCAGAATTTAGTAATGACATATGTGACACCTCCAAGGTCCTCCATCAAAGGTATTTCAGGACCTAATAGCAATTGGAAAGGACCAAGCACCAGCGGGACAATAAGGGAGGCAGACTAAAGAGGTGCTAATGTAAAAATGTGTGATTTTATCGTGTAATAAATAATTAAAAACCATTTTAAATGTTCAAATTCATAGATAGATAGATAGATAGATAGATAGATAGATAGATAGATAGATAGATAGATAGATAGATAGATAGATAGATAGATAGATAGATAGATAGATCGAATGTTATTTGTCCCCAGAGGGATATTTGGCCTATTACAGAAGCTCTTTAAATAAACAAATCAAGAAAGAAAGAAAGAAAAAGAAATAAAGGAAAGAAAAACGTTTGTGTCACAGTCACAGTGAGGCATTATGCAGACATATTGCTTTAGTGTAAACAAGCCATAGTAGTGTTTCTTGACACACGTCTGCTGAATAATTCGCTGGCTGAAGGTCCTCAGTGTTAGTGTATCAGAGAGACAATGTGCAGCACTGTTCATAATTGCACTCAGGGGGTTCAGAGTGAGTCCTATAACTGAGCTTGCCCATTTAATTAGTTTGTTGATTCAATGGGCCTCACTTGAAGTGATGTTACCAGCCCACCACACCATAGCATAGAAAGATGTATTGGCAATTATAGAGTTATAGAAGATGTGAAGATACCACTTTGCACATTAAAGGAACACAGTCTCCTAAGAAGAAAGAGCCTGCTCTGCCCTTTCGTATATAGTTAACTGTGTTCTTAGACCAGTTTAACCTATCATTAATGTGGAACCCAAAGTGTTTGTCAGAGTGGACCACTTCTATATCCACGCCTAGAATAGTGACCGGACATCAAGGCTCTTTGATGCAGCAAAAGTCAATAACCAGTTCCTTGTTTTTGCTGATGTTAAGATGCAGACAATTCTCTTTGCACCAAGTAACAAAGTTCTCCACATGACCCCTATATTGTATTCTGTGCTAGAAATAACTTACTATATTGTACATAGTCAAAATCAGGCACATTACAAGTTTGCAGCTGTTCAGGGTGTAGCATAATGGACACACGCGATCAGTTGCAAGTGATTTTTACATTGATTTATTACAGCATACAGAGCATTAGATTTATACACTCTTCAATAGCAAAATGGCCAGTGGTAAAAGCTGTAGCGTGGTGTACTCTTAATGTTTTTGGCCACTTTCCAGACTTTAGTATCATTACTTGATTCGGTAAAGAATAAACACGCCTTATGCAGACTGATTGCACAAATACTGTAAGATTTCTCAAGTTTAACAACAGTAGCCTAATGTTATCTACAGCAAAATTACAACAACTTTGCAAGTCAACATAAATACACTAGTGGTTTGGACATTTCCTGATAATTTCATAATTATCCTTCTCAATACAGTAGCCTTTCAGTTGATACTTTATGTGGGGTTTACACATTCTGTTATGGGTTTTTCCTCCCACAACCCAAAAGCATTTACATAATACATACATAATTGGGTTTGTAATGCCTAGTGCACATTACTGCCATGATAGGTAACGCTCCCTGAATCCCTGAACTGCATGAACATTGATGGATGGAACAACATAAACAGACTTATTGAAGAATCCTAGATAAAGTCACTCAGAATTTTTAACATTTTGCTTTATCATTTCTGAATCATCCCCAGTCTGGAAGTGGAGAATACACTTTGTGTGAACACTTTGAGGAGAGGACAAGTGAAAATATTCCTTAGAAAGCCAGCATACTATTACCACTTCATTCTGTTCATATGTTCTGGATGGTTGTTGCTATCTGTTTCATTCTGGTGGCTTTCTTATGCTGATTTTTCCATTTGTAACTGATGTGTTCTGTAGCTCATGGGCTACTGGTTGTCTGTGCAGTTCCTTATCGCCCAAAGACAGTGTCAAGCCTTGAGCATGGATATACATACCTGTCCAGAGGTAGTAAATGTGTTAGTTTGGTCATCTCAGAAACAGCTGCCTCCTAGGATTTTCATAAACTACAGTCTTTAGAAGTTACAAAGAATGACATGATAAACAATAAAAAACATCCAGTGAGAAGCAGTAGTGTAGGAAGGAAATGGACGTTCATGCTCAAATAATAGTTCTTTACAAAAGTGATGTGTAGAAAGGCATCTCTTTTTAATGTACAACATGTCACACCTTGAAGCACATGGACTACAACAGCTGAAGACCTCATGGTGTTGTACTCCTTTCAGCTAAGAACAAAAAAATGAAGCTACAGTGGTTTAGTGATCACCAAACTTGGATGACTGAAGTTTAGAAAAATGTCTTCTTATCTGACGAATTTCAATTTCTGCTGGAACATGCTTATGACAGGGTAAGAATTTGAAGAAAAAAAATAACAAGCATGTACCCATGGATTGATCCTGCCTTATGTCACTGGCACAGGTGGCAGTAAAATGCTATGGGAAATTGTTTATTGGAATAAATGAGGCCCCTTAATACCAACTGCACATAATATGAATTCCACATCGTACATAAGCAATGTTGCTGAGCATGTACTTCCCTTTATGGCCTTTTTTAAATTGACACCCCCAGCAGGATAATGCAGTAATGCACCATGTCATAATGCACACATAACTTCAAGTTCCCAATGGAGCACCTTTGGGGCAAAGTGGAACAGAAGGTCCAAAGCTTGATTGCGGCCATATCCAAGTCAACATAGGCCAAAATACCACTAGAAATTATTTCTAGTACCTTGCTGAATCCATGCCTTTCGGGATGTTTTGTATATTAAAGTGGTCCTGTATGTTCTAGAAACATATAACTAATAAAGTGAACACTGAGTTTCTTTTATCACATTTCACAACATTATAAAATGAATTATTTTACAAGGCTAAAGTGAACCAAGTCAGCTGTTTGCATTGTGGCATATTTCTGCACACTGTTTTATTTTAAATTGTAGAATTTCTTGGCAGCTCAGCGTGCCACCTTTTTTCCCTACTCTCAAGTTCATTTGAAAGACTCAAAGATCATACACAAGAACATCCAGAAGATGGACTAAAGTGTAAAACAGCAAGGCAGAAATGTAATCAAAAAGCAAGCAAAGGTCAGGAAACAACTGAATCAGATAAAACCAAATGTCAAAATCAATGTGCAACCAGAAGTAAAGTGAAAATAACTAGCCAAAAGCCATATTTCTAACTTGTTTTTTTGCTCGCTCCTAACTATACTTGAAAACTTGATTGGTATTTGTGATTTTTTAAATTCAAAATTATGACTTTGTGAGCTAGGCACTGACATCTTAAATAGGGAAAAATGATCTCACATCATCATCACGTGAATGGCAGCGGCCATATTAACAGAAAACAAGAACAGCACTTGTGACCAACTACACAAAAGAGATATCCAGCGTCACAATCACAATGATAATATAATGCAAAATTATAAATGTTAACATGATTCTACAAGAACAAGAACCGGGAGTTGCAACACCTACAGCACCAGCAATTAGTTCCAAACATTCATTTGTTTTGGGCCTTTTTTAACCGGTACAGGTTCCCAGTAGGACTGGTAAAAGGTAGGAACCAATCCTGTATGCAGGGCCATCCATTCCAGGATACAATCATTAAGTGGCAAGTTGGAGCAGACAATTAATCTGTCTTTAGACTGTCGAAGGTGTCAAAGATGAGACAAAAGAGTTGCAAAAAGGTCTGGGGCAGCCACCCGTATAATTGTTCCTGGCTGCAAAGGAGTTGAATAAGGAGTACATATGTGTACAGATTCAAGTCCAAACTAGAACTGTCTTGATAAGGCAAAGATGGCAGTTTTGAAGCAGAGGATAGAAGTGACATCATCAGGGCTGGAACAGGAAGTAATGTGTGATCAGGGCCAGAACCGGAAATTATGACATTAAACCCGGAACTGGAAGAAACATCATTGGGACCAGGTGGAATTTCCTCTAATCAGTCAGCAGTGGAAAGAGAGAAAAGGTCAGTACACTCCGCCACCCCCTGGTCTGGCGTGGAACTACCCTCATTCAGGCCCTTTAGCTGCCTCCCATGCGCACGTGCGTGACAAAGGAAATCAAATTTGTGTTTTTTTTATATATTTTGTAATTTAATTACATTATAATAAATTAATTGAAAGTCAGTCAGACATTAATTTGCTGCTAAGACCCAACCTTGTGGATAAATCAAAACAAAAATGCTAGCATTATTATTGTTAGTAAAATGTATGGTTACAAATTATTTTCTATTCCTTGACTTTGATTTATGTTTTGTGTTTTGGCTTAGGCTACATGAACTATTTTGGTTATTGACTCTCTCACTATATTTCTTGATCTACAAGAATGTCCTGGCTTCTGTTTATTTGATTCTTGTCCTCCCATTATGACCTTGTCTAGTTATTACAATTATGACCCATCTTCTAATCCTCTCTTTATTTTACATGAAGTAAGTCATTATTTGGAATATAAAACAGGAGAACATGATAAGGCAATTGCCAGGTTTGCGCAGGAGGTGTTGCATCTGCATGAAAAGTCAAGTCAACCCTGTCTATTCATGAGCATTAGAGAGAAAGTTAGATAAGTGTGTGATTCTTGAAAATGTGTTCTTTTCTGATTGATGGACTGATTGATGAACTAAAAACTTTTTCATCAGCTAGAAAGCTTAAAACACACTACTGTCTGTTAAAATTCTGAAAAAGTCTATATAGTATGCTATTCCATGGTCTTTCTTCAGATGCTCCATTTGAGAAATTATTAAAAAAAGAAAAAAAAAGTACTTACTTTCTTTAGTACTTTCTTTTCTTTACTGTCTCTGCCATGGACACCAGGAATGGGACCCATCTATAAAGGACAGCATCCCAGAAAACTTGAATCTCCAGTTCTGCCCAGTTTCTGTATTTGCCATAGCCCATTTTAACAATGCCTCTTAATGCTTCCTCTTAATCTTGTTTTATTTTGCATCACCATGTATTAACATTGCTATACATTTATGTTTGTGCGTTACCCTAACCCTAAGTCTGTACTTTTGTTGTCCTTTCTTAATGCTGTCACTTTTTGTTTTGCACCTCTCTCAATGCTTCACACCTCTCTGTCTGAAGTGTACCCTTAGAATGATGCCACCTCTTTATTTTGCAGCACACTATGTCAATACTGCCTTATTTCTGCTTCTGTACAGCTCCCCTTTTAATTCTGACACACTTCTGCATTTGTGCCACCCCGTCTCACTGCTTCCACTCCTTTTATTTTGCCCTATCCTCTCCCAGTGCTGCCAATGTTTAATGCTGACACCACCTTTATTATGCACTGCCTTGCCTCTTTCCTGCCACACTTCTCTGTTTATTTGCAGCACCTCTCTTAATCTTCATCCACTTGATAGAATTTTTGGAGGGCAGCCAATCATCTGCCTCTAGCAGTTTTGAATGTCTTCTAACACACACACTTAAATTTCTGGAACAGAGCACTGTTGGCCTGTGTATATTATATTTTATAATGGACAACAAGGCCTTGCACAACAATATTGTAAGTGCTACATTTTACTTCCACCCACTTACTGAAGCCCACACAGTACCATGAGAAAGCTTAAGAATTTTCAATAAGGATGCCATTACATTTAGAATTTTGTAGTCCCTAGTGCAACTCAATGTAAAAAACTAAATGAAAGATATCAGGTATTTAGTGTGCTTAGTGGGAGGTAAGTAATCACCTAGAATTGTCTTTTCTAGTGAATGTATAATGCATTTTTAACATAAAAACTTAAAACTTAAACACATTCTACCCATTTATCCAAAATTCCAACTATTTTTACAAACTTCCTCAGTGCAATCCAGACTCACAGAAAGATGGAGTCTGTCCTTGTGTATCATCAGACACAAGGCAGGAACCAACCCTGAAATGGGATCCCAGTCACCAATGGGCATACTCATGCACACTTACACTCACTAATATACACTACTAGGGATGTAGGAGGAAAACCTAAGACTATGTGGTGTGCAAACATCATGCAGCCAGTGACGGGTAACACATCATGGAATATATGAATGAGATGAACCAGGAAGGAGTCCCACAGCCAGACTTGATTGCTTCATTGTGCTAATTTGCCATTCAGTTTTTACAGGTATATTAACTATGAGCTGATTGTGACTTCTTCTTCATCTTTCGGCTACTCCTACAGATTATAAATTTTGTAGGTGTACAAGTTGCTGTCCACCATGGTCATCGGGCTAAGGTGAGTCTCTGTTTCAAGCACTCAACTTCTTCCATTGCCTCCAAGCAATTTTAATGTCTGTTGACATTACCCACTTGTCAAGTGTGAATATAAATTAAAACAGCTTGACAGAAAAATATCTAAATAATGTAATGTGTTGTAATTTTTGCAGTGACTGATTGGCATTATTTAATAAACTGCTCTACACCTAAATATGAAGTTCCATTGAGGAACTGTACCACTCAAGGACTTGCATTACATATAGAGAGTAGTCATTCTATGGGAAGGTTGCAGGTTCGAATCCCGTAAATGACAGAAGTGATGCCACTGCATTGGAGCCCTGAGCAAGGCCCTTAACCTGCAATTGCTCCATCTTGGGTTTGATGTTAACCTGCATCCAGCCCTGCAAGTAGGTCCTCCAATTGCAGGGAAAACTCAGGCTTGGTGGCAAGATTGGCCCTCCAGCCACTTCACACTGTTCTATTCCATTCAACTTAGCGTAGTGCTTAGCGTAGTGCTAAGGGATCAACTGGGTGGGTTGTGAGTTAATGTCTGTGGGTCACAAGCTGTATTGGGAGAGGTCCATGGCAATACACATTTTTAAATAAACATTTTTCATCTCTAACTCTGTGGGGGTGTGTGCATGTAGTCCCGGGATGTTTCATGGGGTGATTGGAGTTGATCACTTTTGCACATGAGTGCACAGTTAGTTCCAGTTGCCTCGGTGACTTTCTATGGATTGTAATTAAGACATTACACCCATGGCGAGATAAAAAGGAAGCCTGCACGGGTGAAGACAGAAGAAGAGACAGAGAGAGATGGAGGTTAAAGGAAAGGAAAGATGACAGAGATGTGAATTTTTAGAAGGATGCACCAGGGCTTCATGAGACTTTATACAACAGTTTACTAATGTGATTTTTAACCTCATTAGAGCAGATTATTTATTGACTTTATAGCCTCCGTACATCACCTGATTTTATAGATTATTATTGATTTTATTTGGAGCACTGCACTTTGGACACTATTGTTTGGTTTTAATAAAAACATTAAACACTTACACCTACTCTTGCTGACTGTATGTGCGTCCTCATTTGTCTGGCTCATCCTCATTTTTTTCCTATTAACAGTTCTGCATTCAAGCTGACTGGGACTTTGGAGCCAACTTGGATTGTCACACAAGCTCATGAAAAAAAGAAGATAAAAAAATGGCGGTTCAGTGGTGACTAACTCAAGCTTAACTCCCAGCTGTTTCTGCATGCTTCACATACAACAATAAACTTATTAATCATATCCCATTTTTAATCATGCTTGTTTCATTAAGATGGATCCCCTTCCAAACACTCTTCAGTATTATATTACATGTAAAATCACGGGCATTTCACTCAGGGCTACCCCCCTCAATTAGATATTTTCTGCTTCAAACTGCTCTTGGGCACCCACCCCACATGGGGTTATCAATCAACGAGGTAAAACTTGGTTCCGAGGCCATACAAGTTGTTTTCTTGATGCATAGAACAATATTTAAATGGTGCTTTAAGAATTTCACAGATTTTGTAACATTAGATCATACGATATGGGTTCAGATATCCTAATATTTTACAATCATGAATCAAAAAGATTCTGTATGCCAATTTTAATCATCTTTTGAATGTACTGTATGTACTGTATAGATCCCTCAGTAATAATTATCTATCAGCTGTTCTGGTTACTTACTTACAGCTATGAAATTTATGAGAGTTAGAATAGAAGGAATCAGGTGGTGCCATATAACATATCAAGTGTTTTCATTCAGTCAGGCCTGTGCACACTTTGACAAGACTATGAAGTCTTTCGAATATTGTAATTTTACCTGAATCAAAGGCAACAATAGCAATTGAGAATTCATCACAAGCTACTCAAACTTCCAGAATGCACTCAGGTCATAGCCACAGAACAATATGGAGTAAATGACATCCTCATGTCTGATTCTCAATTATTCCCTCCTTAGGATTCCCTTAAGCAGAGTCGGTGGTATAGGAAGTAACAGAACACAAGCAGTACTCTGAATGTAACTGTGCCCATTCAAAGGTAAGCTGAGAAGGTGATGTAGTTATGGACTCATAGCTGCATTTTTCTTGGCCTTGACTTTGACCAGTACCAGATCTCAATGACACCTGTCACCTTACTGCCACCTTTCTGTCGGGGTTACTTCGTATACAATGTGGTTTATTTTTCTCTAACTATGTGAGCTAAACAACCTGTCAATCAAAGAAGGAGATGTTACTTGAGATGTTATTATATCCAAATATCTTCTAAGAAAGACCAGTTTCTTAGATATAAAACTTGCTGGATGTTTAAGATCTTTTCAGGTATAGTATGCAGGCCCAGTATTATGTGGCCTCCAGAGCACTTTTTTTTTCCCAGACGTGTCAGTGAAGGTCTGTATGTTTTATCACCAAGTATGGACAGTCTGAAAGAAGGATAGCCTACATTTTGTAGTGGAAGGCTGCCATATGATAATAGCTCTTCTTGAACTTATTTATTGTAAGAAGATTCTTACTTTGTTAATAAGACAGGGGAATATTTGGAACCCTGTCTCACAAAGCACTATGATTCCACTCTATAAAGAGTGTCTGATTACTGAAATACAAGGTCACTTTGACCGAAGAAAAGCATAATTACCTCATTAAGACAGCAACAACTGAGCAGCTAAGGAATCTTAATGATCTTGTGAATGCACAAGATTGTGTATTCACAACCTGCTGCCATTGTACCGTATAAACACAAGAAGGTCACAAAATGCACTTGATCCTTTTGAATGAGTGTGTACTTGAGTTTTCTTAGGCTAGCTATGCTAGGAACTATAAAAAGTTAAGACTGAGAGCTAAATAATAGAACAGCAGGAAAAATGTTGCATGTTTTTGTGATAGTTCTATATTTAATTAGTGGGATAATCTGTTCTTGCATTTTGCCTTGTAGTTTCGTACTTTTGTATTGTATTTCTGAAGTGACATTGACAGATTGCCCATCTAGCTATGTGAAGAGGACTACTTGTGTTCTGTAATGTGTATTGTATGTACCCAATTTTTTGACACCCATTGCACGCCCAACCTACCTGAAAGGGAGTATTGCCTTTCCCAAGATTTCTTCTATTATGTTTCCCTACAAGGTTTTTTTGGGAGTTTATCTTGTCTTCTTCGGGTGTCAAGGCTGGGGGCTGTCAAAAAACAGGGCATTACTTGCGTGATTTTGGACTATACAATAAATAAATTGCTGTTTTTCATCATCTACAATCTCTCTTTCTCTATTTCTGTACTTAATTCTTCTGTTGCATAGGCTAAACTAACTAAACACAAAATACCAAACATACTAAAATGTAAACATGGGAATTTGGGGACGAGAATAATTTTTGTATTGTTGAGGGATGAGGGATCATTGTGGTGAGACCCTAGTGATTATTTATATTTGAACAGAAGTAGAGGTGTATCAGTAGGTTACCTAAGGGTTGTTTAAACTAGGGAATGGAGGTCAAGGAGTTTAGGACAGGCCAGGTTTAGAACTTCACATAAAGAAAGACAAAGTATTATAAATACAAATATACAAAATAATGTTGAATTTTAATACAAGTCTTCTTTAATTACACTGGATAGTGAATCACAGATTAGTGAGGATGTTTGAATTTAACCATACAGGCCTCATATTAGGAGTGTGTTATAGACCCAGTGATGGAGACAGTAGTTTCAAATAACATATTTGTAAAATTATTAAAATGGCAAGTATAGAGGGGGATATTATAGACACGGGAGTCTATAATATTAAGTTACCAAACTTTAACTGGGCCAGCCTTACAAATAACAGTGCACACGAACATAAGTTTTTAGATGTAATCAGTGACTGCTTTTTAACACAATATTTTAAAGCACCAATGAGAGGGAATGCCTGTCTAGATTTATGATAGCATTGAACAGGTAAAGGTAATTGAAACATTAGGATTTAAGGAACATAATATAATACATTTCACAGTGTTTTGGTAGTGTGTAT
The DNA here is from genome assembly GCF_900747795.2 of Erpetoichthys calabaricus. Taxonomy (NCBI): domain Eukaryota; kingdom Metazoa; phylum Chordata; class Cladistia; order Polypteriformes; family Polypteridae; genus Erpetoichthys; species Erpetoichthys calabaricus. The sequence goes on from NC_041394.2 coordinate 84,099,273, forward strand.
ATTAAAAAACCAAAACAGTAAAATTTCATTTTAGTGGAGCAAGTTTTGAGAAGATGCAGCACAGCCAAATAAGATAAATTAGAATGTGCTTTTAAGTGTGAATACAATTGAGGACATGTGTGGCAGGTAAAAAAGCATATAATACAGGACAAGTTTATCCTGTTTTTTAAAGGAGTAAGAAATTAAAGAAAACTCAGAGCTGGACAAATAAGAAACTACAAAGAAAGTTACAAAGGAAAAACACTGTATAAGGCATGTAAGATTAATAACTCAATCACTAAATCCAGGACATATGACAGCATGAGAAGAACAGTTAAAAGGGCTATTAGGAAAGCTAAGAGGTATTCGGAGAGAAATATTGCAGCAAAATTAAAAGATGACCCTTGGAGATTCTTTCAATATTTTTAAAGTAAGGCAACAGTCAAGGAGTTGAAGAGTATTAGGAATGGTAAAGATGAGCTAGAATATTCAGACAGTGAAATAACAAATTTTTTGAACTTATATTTTATTCAAGTTTATATGTGTAAAAAAGGTGATACTTTCCCAAAAATAACAGGGGCTACTAAGGACATACATAGTATTTTGGAAATTGTAGAGGGGGAAGTACTGCTTAGATTAAATTTTCTGAAATCTAATAAATCACCAGGACCAGATAACATTTATTCTTCAGTACTTAAGGAAGTTAGTGAGTACATATATACACCTGTTAAATAAAAAGGGTAATTGTGCTGATCCAAGTAACTATAGGCCAGTAAGATTAATGCGCATCACAGGTAAATTAATGGAAGAAATTACTATGGAAAAAGATTGAACAGCACTTGTTTAGAAAAGGAGGATTACCAAATATTCATCATTGGTTTAGAAGAGGAAGGTGGTGTTTAACTAATAGCTGGAATTCTAAGAGGAAACAACAAGCGTATAAAATTAGAGAACCGCACATCACATTATTTTTCTTATTTTTCAGAATGCTTTTGACACTGTACCACATTACAGTGTTACAAAAGGTTAGTTATCAAACTAAACTACGTGGTAATTTGGGGCACAGTCTGTAGGTGGGTACACAATTGGCTTAAACACAGGAAGCAAAGGATAAGAGGGGAGGTTTTTCAGAAAAAGGTGATATTAAAAGTGGTGTTCCTCAGTAATTAGTGCAGGGGCCACTAGTCTTTTTAATATAGTTTAATCATTGAGCTGGTTAAGTTTGCCAAACTGGGTGGAAGGACAGATCATGTAGAATTAGCTAAACTGTTACAATGGAACTTGGATAGCATACAGTATATACCTGGGTAGATTTGAGGCACAGGAAATTTATTGTTGGACAGTTCAAAGTAGTGAGAATGGGAAGGATCTAGAAGTCACAGTGGTCTCATCATTATTTACATCTAGACAGTGTAGAGAAACCATCATGAAGGCTAATAGGGTGTTAGGTTATATATCATATTGTGTGGAGTACTAGTTAAGCGAGCTTATGCTTAAGTTATATGCCACACTAGTGAAGCCTTTCCTAGAGAATGTTTTGATCTCCATATTACTAGAAAGACATAGCAGCATTAGAGAAAAATCCAGACTACATCAACTAGGCTGACTGAGAAATATAAGGTTTGAGGAGAGACTGAAGAAGTCCACCCTTTTTAATTTAAAGAAATGGAGATTAAGAGATGATATGACTTAAATGTTTAAATTATAAAAGGAATGTGCACAGAGGATGCCTGCTGTTACTTAGAAATAGATTCTGCAAAGGAAGATATCTCACAAATGTTACAAAGTTTTACTACACACAAAGAACCATACATACATGAAATAAAAAAATTGCTGTGCAGAGTAGGACTTTAGGAACCTTCAAATCTTAACTTGATGGTTTTCAGACAATCTAGGTGAATAAATTGATTATGTGTAACACTGTCATCTGGATCTGAATCAGATTATAAAACTAGTGTTGCTGCCAGTTTTTCTCGTGAGAGAAGTTGTGAGGAGTTTTCCATTGAGAAGCAAATAGAAGTTTGATTGATGTAATCTAAGACAGAAACCTTAAACTGGTATGAAGTGAGAAGTAAAGGATATAAATCTATAAAAATATGTGTCTGGGGCAACAGCAGAACACATAAAGATACTGCATAAAATGTCAAATATCCAGAAAAAACAATGTCAAAATATTGGTGTAAGGAACCCTAAAGATGCAGTGAGCTCAGATGATAGAGGGAATGGAGTGCCCATAATATAGTACCTTCTGGGATGTAGGACAGAGTCTATGGAGAATAGGCTTTCAGTCTTAGCATTCAGCCAACTTCCAGTCTTCCACAAAGACAGCCATCTTACTGTTTTCTGTTGGAATAAAACTTTGAAGAAGTCATCCACATATTCATCTCTTTCTAATAAGACCAAAATAAGTAGTTTCTTGACCATCTTTACCGATCTATATCTTTACACAGTCCTTCCCTGAGGTTCATATGATGATTCTCTGTGAGGCAGTGAATCTGAAATTAACACCCATGTTGTATCATAAATCAATTCATTTTTTTTATCTTGATTGATTTTGTGTGTCAGCTGGAACATCTAAGTCTTTGTATATCATCATTGTGGGCAGAAAATCTTAAAGCTGGATGCTCTTCCTAACACCAGGGTACTGCCCACAGTCTATAGTACTCTGTGAGTGCTCAAAGTGCCTACATCAAACAGAAAGTTGGGGAACCCAGCTGGACCACAGGCAGGGGACATCCAATTTATGAGGGTCAAAGGCCTAATAATGTGGTTGGGAAAAAGAAGAAGAATAGGCAGTGAGTAAGAAATGTAAAGTAGAGAGTATAAAGAGCACAGCATTAAATATTAAGGGTATGATGAGAAATTCGAATGAAGTAGTGTAGGTACTGAATGGAAAGAAGGTGTTTGTACTGCATATAGGAGATGAGATGTACAAGGTAGTGTTGTGAGATTGCTTAGTAGGAACAATGGAACATACTAGTTATTATGGCAGAGGAGCAGTGATGGCAATAATGGAATTGGTGTACTACTTTCAGATAAATGGGCTTATAAAGTGGTAGGTGTGAAGAGGGTAAGTGAGCATATTGTAGTTGCAACCTGAGTAAACTCCAAAAACAGCCATTACCTGGTGACAATGATGATGATCAGCATCTGATCTTTACAAGTAGTTCCTAACAGGTGGTGTCCATCACATCTGCTGCCATTTTCTTATATTCTAAAGGCAATACTTCAGATGCCTGTTTTCTCCGCTACTCTTACATCGCTGAGTGATCACAGCCTAGCAGAAATAGGTCTCATTTAAATACTAGACATAAAAAACAGAACAAAACATAAAGAAGCAACAATGAAGAAGCGAGGCAAGGAGATATGGCTATTTCTTGAAATGATTCAATATGAGAATTGTTGGAAGCTACAGTGTAATATATGCCCATTTTTAAAAGATTTGAAGTGAACTGCTGGTTCGTACCTTCTTATTAGCAACTCTCCAGTGTAGACTTATCTCCATTTAAACATGTGTTACTTGTCAGTGCATGTGAATGCCTTTTACTCAGGGCCCACATATAGTGTGTGACTTCTGTCCTATCAGTCGGTGCCTGAATCCTGTCCTTTAGCCCTTCCTTTTAGCCACTGCTGGTCTATGAATCCTTGGTATCTCCAATTATAAAGCTGTTACAAAATGAAAGGAAATGAATGAAAATAAATTCATTTTTTTATTCTTTGTGAAACACTTTTAGTCAAGCCTTTAAGTGTTTTGCATTTTTGGTCTTTGTGCCTTTTTTTTGATTTTTCAGATGTGATGGGCGGCCAGGGCTGCTTCCCAGTCAGGAGGCCAACATACTGGAAGGACCGGGGAAGCAGATGTACACAGGACACTGCCTTCCCCAGACCACTAGATGGCAGCGGCACCTCAGATTCTCGCAGGGCTCCATGGAAGTTGGTACAGCCAAACCCAGTTTGGGCTGGGTCCACCGGGGGGAGCTGCAGAGCCCTACTTTGGGTTTCCACCACACCCGGGAGTACTTCCAGATAATGGCAATGAGCCACCTGCAATGCTCCCAGGTGCAGCGTAAAAGGGACCACCTCACTTCATTTGAGGAGCCAGAGTCGGGAGGGAGAGGACGACACTTGTCACAGGAGGTGTGAAAGCAGATGTGGTAATATGCCTCACTGGCATTACCAGTAATTAAATAAAATTACTTTAGTGTCCTCTGCAGTGTTAAAAGAGAGGCATTTGTTGGGGGAAAAAAAAGGTGTAAAGAAATTAAAATTGCCTTTTTCTTTTTATGCCATATAGTGCAGAGAGACAACTTCGCTGACCATATTAGCGCCTTTTGGGGAGTGACGCGGTGGGTCTCATGTAAACTGGAGAGACGGCCTTGCCATTGACCGGCCATTGTTGGTCTTCCACTCCTGCGCATGCCTCCCACGACCTCATAACTCTATAAGAGCAAAAGAAAGTGCGAAGCGCCTTAATATTAGTTTGCCACATTTTAGAAGAGGGATCCCGTGTTTGCAGTTGTCTGAGCTGTAGCTCAGGGAAGGAGGAAAAAATTTAAACGTGCTTACTTTCACTTAAGGCAGAAGGGCAGTCCTTGTCTCAAAGGCCGTCACAGCTATGCGCATGCGCGCCGGCTGCTCGAATTTTTATAGGAATTGTGCAGGGACAGGAAAAGCCACCTTTTGCAAACACATTCACGTCATCGTGTGCCAATGGAGGGATGACGTAGAGTACTTTAATTGGTCGGCACGAGGACGCCGAATACAAAAAGGAATTACAGCCTCTAGAGTGGTTCTTCTGACTAGATCTTGCTAGAGAAAGGTACTTGGTAGAACAGCGATTTGAATTTACCAAGCGCTACTGCTTGTGCCGTGATTATTGTAAATATTCTTTTTTTTTCTTGTATATATAAATATCTCTGGATTAACTTTGGTGGAGGTATTTGTTGGGTTGTTATTGGTGCACTGTTTATTTTTGTATATACACTTTTTTTCTGTATTTTGAATATTTTTGGGTGAATCCTGTACTATACACCGTTTGAAGGAGCAGCTTCCTGTCTTGGATCACTGTGGAGGAAGACAGCTTCTCATTTTGCTTTTGTGTATATATATGGGTTTCACTAGTTTGTGTGTATTTTACTTTTTCATTTGGGACTTTCAGGCAGCACTGTAAATACTGTATATAGTCATAATTTTTGTGCTCCATTTAATTACTGTTTTTGTGTGTCCTTTGCGGTATTGGACTGTGTATCGATATATAAATTCCGCAGGACATTATATTTGTTTTTCTTTAAGTGCACCTGTAAATAAAACCTCACTTTATTTTTCAAAAAACCCAACCCTTTTTGTGTCTGTGTATCCCTGTCTTACACCATCATTCTGGTCACGCTCAGTCCCACATACTAGACACCTAGAGTGTAGGCTGGTGACCCCAATACCCACTACACGGGGTGTCACAGCGGAGTGAAGGAAAGAAGAAAACAAGTGCAGTGTGCTTTATTATCTGTTCTGCTTGGTATATTATTGTACCTTGCATTGGTGGGAAACAGTTGGGAAATGTTTCTCATATCAAAATAAAAACGTGTATGTTGCTGGACTTGTGCCTGGTGTCTGCTTGTGTCCTGGTGGCCACAGATTATATGATGGTTCTCCTGCTTGATTTAGATTGACTGTTTTGTATTTTTAATCTTTACCTTGTTTAGCCTCTCCTATTGGTTTGCAAACTTTTCTTTGACCTGCTTGTAATGACTTCACTTATGCAATGTGCTCATCTGGGCCTGCATCCACATTTTGTCTTGCACTATTAGGTGAACAAACAAAATATTGCCTGCTGTTTCTGGATTCTAAAGAGAGAGAGTTAGGTATTATTGGTGCCTTGGTCAGCTTTCCTCTTGAGTATCTGAGAAACTTGGCCTGTTTCCACTTTGATTTATCTTTCTCTTCTCTGTTTTGGTTTCCATTCAGGTAAGGTGTACATTTTCCTAGCAGCTCTTTTTTTTCCACATGAAAAGCATCTGTCCAGCTATGATTATATCTCATTCTACTTCCTTGAGGCCTTTTGTAGAATTTAAAGACAACTTGATGGTAGTTCTTGTCCTGAAAACTGCTTGGCAGCCAGCCATGCCTTCACACAAGCTTCTTGGAAACTGACGTAGATGCAGAGTGAGGTTATATGACAAAAAAAAAAATTTATAATAAAAGCCTTGTATGACAAGCAAACACAGTGTGTGCATTCAGATAGATTGATGTCTTAAGGCTGGTAATGACTGTGGACACAGCAACTATTAGCTGTTAAAATTTCATGCTGAATTTAAAATTTGTTTATTTATCATACATACAGTATGTAATATATTACATGCCACTCAATAGCCATCTTCAATTAGTCTTCAAAGAAACACGCTGCTGCCAGAGTTCTCACATTAAATTTGACTCGCACCACAATGTGCCAAGTGTCATTATTCGTGATTCAAATTATAGATTTTACTCTGCTTTTCTCATCTTCAATTTCAGAAGTCATAATGAAGTAGTAGTAGCAACCTGCTTGATGTACAGCATGAATAAAATGATCCAATGACCTGAGTGTTGATCTGAGCCCTTCCCTGTATTTGTGAGTTTGAATCTGGTTGCACAAAGTGACAGAAGTCAATGTCATTGGTAATAAGATAATTGTACTGTTATTCAAGAAGTGCACAAATCCTTGAACTTGAAAAGAATTGTTTGTAGTAGCAGAACCCAGGTGAGCTTGAAGCTGGAAAGCAGAAGACCCTGATGTCCAAGTCTTGTACCTGCTAGATCAATTTAAAGAGAGACCAACCAGGAATTGTATTAAGCAGACTCAGATGCTATGCAAAAAAGCTTTTCTTTTTAATTGTGGTTTATATTATCACTACATGGTTAGACGCCTTTGCATGTGGTCATCTCCCCGTTTCCAAAACACAGACATAGAAGAGCAAAAGCGATTTTCTGTTGTGCCGTCTTCTCCATAACAAGTAGAATTAAGCACCAATTTATGAATAATAATACCATTTGGAATAGTTATTAATTTTTAATTAATATCTTAATTAGCATCATTATATATTCAGAAGCGTTTATCAAATTAATAACATTCAGCTCTGAAGGTGAACTTGAGTTTCAGAAGAATTATCATGAAATTAGGCAGCAACAAATTATTTATTCAGTGAAAATTGGATTTGTATGAAATTACGTTCCTGAAAATTGGAACATCTGAAAAAGTGGCTGTTTTGTCATGGGGGGGGGGGGGTGTCACAGAGGGCCCCCACCTCACCATTAAGACTCCCAATTTATCCTCTACCCGTTTATCTGTTGGTCAGGTGTCAGATTGTTATTGCTTTCACTGACACCATTCACAGACTGATCAAAAGCAAGATTGACTGCACGTGCCATTTTTCATTAACTTCCACTGAGCCAGTAAACACAGTGTTCAGAAAATCAACTATGGAAGTGGGTGCAACCTTTTATTTACTCATTATAGGTCCAAACCATAAATGTCCTTCATTCCTTAAAAAGTCAAAGCAGTTACACATGGATGTGGCTTTCAACCCAAATACTACCTGGGATGGATAGCAGTGTGCTTAGTGCTCAGGTGGAAGTTCTCCTTGTTTTACTCTTTTTCTGCAGTGGCTGGGGTGAAACTCAGACCATCAATTTGCCCTGGTATTTATATCTTTTTCACACTTCCGTGCAGCATTTTTGAGCCAATGGAGTGTTGAAAAGTAATGGATGATGCCCTTCCTTTGCTGTCCAGGTCCTACCTTTCTTCTCACATCTTTCATTTGTCAATTTTTTACCCCAAGAGAACAATCTCATAGAATGTACCTCATGCTTACACAACACCAGCCTACACTGACCTCAACCACCCTCTTTACTGGTTCAAGTCAGTCATGAGGCAAGCCAAGCAGCTCAGCAAATCTTACAACAGAGTAACTGCTAGATGAAGTACAATTAACCTTAATCTTTCCTATTTTTTTTAATACATGTTTTTATCACATTTGTATTATTTGTCTATGCAATACATGCATAAGCTATAGGAAACACACAGCACATTTCATTTATAGTCCATCACAATCCATTCCTATATCAGTGGCTCACTAAAAATAACAGATATGTTCTCTAGGTAAGCTGCTACCTTAAGGAGACAAAACTGCCAGAGCAGTACACTGGCATTCAGTCCTGTAAATAACATGTGGGGAAAGCATAGTGATGGCTGGGCATGCACGGGTAACATGTAATAGTGGCATGGGCTTTGAAAGAAAATCCTTCACTGAGGTCACGTGTTATAAATAGGTTACCCCACAAAGGAGAAATGAGAAAAAGTCACCAGACTAAATACCACTGGGTGTGACACCCCATGTAGTGGCAACGTTGGCATCAGACCACACAGTGGTCACAGATATGTGAGAAGTCAGACATGGAGACACAGACACAAAAAGGTGGTATTTCCAAACAAGAGCGGGTTTATTTACAGGTGCAACAAAACAACAAAAATAATGTCCCAATCAAAAATAGTGAGCAGTATATACAGTGAAGACAAAAATGTATATACACAAAAAACTGGTAGTCTTCCTAAATGAAGAAAAGGAGTTCAGGAAGAAGCTACACAAATAACAAAGTCCAAAAGAAGGTAAAAATATTTAGAAGGGGAACAAAATAGTGCATATACAAGAACAAAAACAAAGGGCACCAAAACCCAAAACCTTTATAGATACCTCCACCAAAATAAAGGTAAAATAGGAGATGTCTATAATTTACAAAATTTACAAAAAAAATAAGGCACAAGCCACTGTTTGGGGAAACTAATTGAAACTAACCACACCACTGAGTCTAAAGACCCCCTTTATGAGGCAAAAAGTGCCTCTTATAGTCCTCCTGCTTGCTCCTCTCAACCTTTGCAAGGCTTGTAATAAATAGGGCTAGCGGCCTTGCATGCACACAAGCGAGTACGAGCGCGAACTGTAGCACATCCCGACGCGCTCCTTCGGAAGAGCCGATAAGCACTACAAAAGTAAGTACTTCTTTTCTTTGGGAATTCCCTCCTCGCACTAATGTATGCATGCACGTTCTTAACTAAAAACGCTTTGCACCTCTCTTTGCCAATGGTAGGACTAGAGAGATGCTCGCCTTTATGACGGTGTATGAACAGCATACTCCAGTAGGCCTGACCTGGAAGCGCACCCGACCTGTTGCTGGCATCCCGCTGCGTAAACCTGCCGAAAATGACCATGAAAGCGCAACATCCATCCATCCATCCATTTTCCAACCCGCTGAATCCAAACACAGGGTCACGGGGGTCTGCTTTAGCCAATCCCAGCCAACACAGGGCACAAGGCAGGGAACCCATCCTGGGCAGGGTGCCAACCCACCGCAGAACACACACAAACACACCCACACACCAAGCACACACTAGGGCCAATTTAGAATCACCAATCCACCTAACCTGCATGTCTTTGGACCGTGGGAGGAAACCGGAGCGCCCGGAGGAAACCCACGCAGACACGGGGAGAACATGCAAACTCCATGCAGGGAGGACCCGGGAAGCGAACCCGGGTCTCCTAACTGCGAGGCAGCAGCGCTACCACTGCGCCACCGTGCCGCCCATGTGTTATACAGGTAAGTGCTTTTAATGAATTTTGAAAAGTAGCCTTATCCCTATTCATAGGACTTTTTCATTAAAAGGGTAATGCTTGGTAGGCGGATTACCACACCAGGGCAATAGTTGTTGTTATGATCCAAAGCGTAAAAGTGGCCATTTCAAATAACTGCAAAAAGAATAGTTGTTGAACAAGGCCATATGTCAAAACCAGGAAGTAAAAATAAGCCAGAAAACCAAAACTAAAACATCAGTTATAGTTTGTAGACCAAAGATAAGAGTTAAAAGCCCTAATTGAAATTGATGGAATCTTTCCCTTACTATAATTAGGACTAAAATAAATTGTTCTAGAATATTTTAAGAAGTCCTAAAACTTGAGTGCATCTTAAACACTGGAAGCACAATGATGTCACACACCTGCTAGTGTCCCAATCATGTGGCTAGTAACGATCATTGTTGCCAACAACAACATAACGATGATCACTCAAATTCAATCCAAAATGCAGAGAATCCACTACAAAATGTCACCATGATGATGTCACTAAAATAACACGAAAAATGCATAACACTAATAAAATGAAACAAAGTTACACTGCATGTACAGTATAACAAAAGTATTATGCAAAGTCCCAAAATGAGTTGGGACTTTTGGACAGTGAGTTATGTTGAAATCTTATGACTAAAGAGCAATATGAAGGTTAGGTGGTGATTACTTCATCTGAGAATAACCCAGGAAGAAGACAATTAAGGATGACTGTAAAACTTGCAGTGGAAACACTGACCATCTATTCATATTCTAAATTTCCTCATTTCAATACTGGGTTGTGCAGAGTCAAAAAATGGTTTTGGAACATCAATTACAAGACAGAAGCAACAATACATGGTGTTATGGTTTAGACAGGGTTTCCTCCCTGGATTTAATTTTTTTTATTATTTATTTAGTTATCTTTTGTCACGTTACATGTCAAAGACAGGTAATAGGATACATTTTAAAATATTTGATATCTCTTGGCCTATGTGTACCTTTAGTGCCTTTTCTCTGTACCCTTGTGTGTCTGAACCTCTCTTGACCAGCACACCCTGTCTTGAGCTCATTCCTGTAACGCCTGCTTCTCAGAATATTATCTCCAGATACCTTGCTTGCCTCCTGTCTGCTTTTATATTTCCCGTCTATGACGGCGACTCTCAGCATGCCGCCTACCCCTTTACTCCTCCTTGTGTGTTCACACTCACACTTCCTCTTTCAAGTGTGTTACCAAAGCCAAACTGACCAATCGCACCAAAGCCAAACTGACCAATCAGATTGCTTGGAGAAACCAAGCACACACAAAGATCTTAGCGTTTTATCATATGGTAGATTCTGTTTCTATAATTCTTCCATTTTTCAATTATGTCCATGCCTTTTGTTTTGTATTCCCTCATGTGTATGTCTAGCTCAAGGGAGTCTTGTTCAGGCATATTTAAAGTCCAGCAATACCTCAAGCTAGTGATTGGACATTGGCTCCTGCTTACGTTGTTTTTCTTGGATTTCTCTTTGTGAAGTTTCTTGTTTTGATTATTTGGTTTTCATATATCTTGCTCTTCCTTTTTCTAGTTTCTATCATTGTCATTTTCTGTTTTCTGTTTGCATTTGGGTTGCCTCTTCTGAGATGTCATTTTGTTAATATCTTCTCTTTTGAAGTTGACACCTTGTTTTTGTGTTTTCTGAACCTTTATTTTGTGCACACCTTGCAATGATGTAAGAAAAACTATTTTGTTCTTTGGGGTAGGGATTGATGGTTCCCTTCAACCATTTTGGGGATTTATGTTGTTGTGAATGTAGGACACAGGCCTGATTTTGAATTTTAGGGCTAGGCTAATGGTCAGTGTTCCAATGCTCCTGATTCCATAGCTGTTTTCTCAGTTTAATTGGCGTGTTATATTTTTATGTTATTTTCATGATGTCACCACTGCACTGTTTTTACAGATTGGCAGGGTTATCATTGCACCATATTTAAGATGATGATCCTCTACCCTCTGTATCCAAGTTTCTGGATATACAAACTAATATTTGCAGTGTATACAGTATATATGTAAAGAGTTAGGATTTTTGGCTGTTTTCAGACAATGATTTCTGGTCAGTGTATTGATATTGGTACTTTCAGTTTCATTTTGACTTCTGATATTTTATCACTTGCATATTTATATTCCTTGAATTTTTCTTTCATCTCCTGACCCGGTTCTACTTGCTGTCTGCCTTCACTGGAGCAGAACACTGAAGGTAAATACAGAGTAACAAGAAAAGACCCCACCATACACAGGAAGAATGTGAATATGTCATATAGACAGTAACCATGTCAAGAATCAAACCCAGATTCCTGGTCCTATGGTACTCGAGTGCTAATTATTACCCAGCTATGGTAGAGAACTTAGAAGCAGTTTCTTTTTTATTAATCTGATATTTAAAGTCTGTCTGAATGGAAAGCTGAACAGTGATACAATGGTTAAGGCTGCTGTCTCACTGCTGAATAGTCCTAGATGTGAATCCTGTCCTGGACATCGTCTCTTGTATAGATTGGACATTCTCCTTGTTTTGCACAACAGGTTATTTAGCAACTCTAAACTGGCATGGGGCAAATGTGTTTGTGAATGGGCTATGGGATGGACTGGCTCTGTTATCCTGCTTGGTGCTGTAAGGATGGGCTTTGATGCCCTGTAACTGGATTGAGTGGTTTGATAAGGCAGTGGTTTTCAACCCTTATTCCTCCAAGGTCCCCTAGTGTACAATGTGAATATGGGATGACCCTCTTACTGTATATTTTTGCTACAGTTTTGACAAAGGTGTTTACTTTTGAATATCCATTTAATAACAAAATCTTATTTGCAGCTAGTGCTGCTACATTGCTTGTGCTTATAAAGCCTAACACAAGTTAAAATGACATTTCAAAAACAGCTTGTGTGTTTTTATTAAATAAAAGTTATTTTTTACTAGTGCCTGAAATTCTTAATCATGTGAAAATCGGGCATTTTGGGTGATTTGTTAGGCATAAATAATAACCAGTAAATGCAAAAATTAAGAATTTGTCACTACAGATATTTTTGATAACAACAAAAACTACTCACATCTCACTTGCCTCAAGTTTTACTTTTTAAATTAAGCATAAAATGATTACATATTTCTGAAAATAATCAAAGGTAATTTTTAAAATGTGGAATTAGATGTGGCAGACATTTTTTCATAACATAATTACCAAAGCTACTTTGTTACCTTCAGGATTCAACACCTGAGCGTTTCCATTAGAGATGGACACATTTAAACAAGAGTGAAAATGCAAATGAGTTTTCTCTCCACGTGCTACAATCAATTCAGAATTAAAGACAAAAGCTTTGTCTAGGCCTGTGTCAGAAGTCAGGTAAGCCATAGAAGGGCAGCCAGCCCTGGCAGCTGTGCAGCTTTAAAAAGCAGCAGATTTGCAACTTAAGTGTGTGGAAGTCGAGCTACCATCTCCTTCATAAAATCTTTGCTATCCAGTTCTTTAATGTAGTAAGGTGTGTCACCTTCTTTCCACTTCTTCCTTGTTGGATCGTTTTGAAAAGCCTGTTTCTATTCTAACTTGAGGTTAGCAACATGCTGTGTTGCACAGATAAATGCAAGCACTCACTGCTGTGCATATGTGAGGAGTCCAACTAATCTCAATTCAGACATAATGCAGATATGAGAGATGTGTTTTAAATGTAATGCAGCTAAACTATTGTACTGCCACGCCAGATTGGTGCCGTCTCTGAATGCCAATAGATTCTTGCTTTTTTATCTCTGTTTTAGGTATCTTGCTGTCCGCAGACACAGGGCTCGCCATTGCTGCACTAGCTAGAATCAATTTGTGACTTTGCAGAGTTGCTCTCAGCTGACTGGGAAGCTGCCCATTTGAATGATGGAATGCCAGCTTATACTATTGGTGACTCACCCTCAGGCTGATGCAACTTGTTCACACTGTTATACTACACTGTATATGGATACAATCTACAGGTGAAACACACTTTAAAGGGGTCTTTGAAGACCTGTTTTAAAGATTGATGAAGTGGTCTGCTTTAAAAAAAAATGTCTGATACTTCTGCTGTAGCTTGATTTTTTTTTCTGCTATTTTGTAATTATTTTCTGCTATCTTGGACCCCCTAGTGGGTAGTGGCCCGTGGTTGAGACTCACTGTAATGAGGGATGGATGTCTTAATGGTGTAATGGTGTAAAAAGTGATTCTTACGCTCCCCCACCTTATTTTTCTTGCTAGAGAAGTTCATTACAGGGAAATCATGCTGACTATGACAAGATATGAAGCTTGCTAGCTCCCAAAGTGACTTGCAACCCTCACTGATCATCATTCCATGTAAATGCTGCACAATAAATTAACTTTTGCATGTCATTTTCAAAACTGAAGGTGAATGGTGTTAATTATGTTTTTAGAATTGATGAGCCTTTCAGCAGAGCTGTTTTTAAACACAATAAACTACCGCTTTATGAATTTTCTTTTTACCATTGTCTTGATATACGGTATGCTCTGTAAATGATTTAAAATGAGTTAGAAATAGAATGTGTTAAATCTTTTGCTGTCTGTTTTGGTAAATAGGTATTCAGCTCTCTTGACCCATTCTACAATGTACAGAATCTCACTGAGAAGCTTCCGCATTTCCAATGTTCAAAGCTAAATTAAAGCCCTAGTTCATTATAGCCATTAATATGTGTCACTTCATTGTCATTTCACAGTCACCCTTGTCTATGTATATATCTTTTCTCAAACATTTAGTCCTTTGTTACATTAGTGCATTTTTTGAGCGTTGGATTGGTAATATTGTGATGAAAGAGCACCAGGCAAATGTGTCTTTAACCAGAAATTAAAAACCAAGGAGTCCAAACTATAAACAGTAATCATTTATTTAAACTAAACAAACGCATTTGAAGGGATGAATGAAAAGAGGGCAAAAAGGAGAATAACATAAAAATGTTTCACAAGGTCTGCCTTTACGGTGTGTTGCCCTGTCTGGCAGTGACTACCCCACTTTCCTACATTTCAGTACCAGCACAAAGCACTCCGTCTCACCTTCTTTCTCACTCTCTCTCTTTCTCTCTCCTGATATCATTGGTCTTTCATCCCCTTCTAAAGATACATCTTATTTTTGAAACTCTGAGAGTTTACTCTCAGGTTAATGCACAGGGAATTCTGAAAGGAAGTTCTTTAGGAGCATTGTTTAGATAGAGAGATCATGGAGCCTGGTAGGGAACATGCAATATTGCTCCAGGACACTAGATGATGAAAATTAATCACAAGCTATGACCAGGAGGCCAGAACATTTGTTCTAAGTGGTTAGGTATCAGACGGCTCCCATCTGAGACAGCTGGGCAGCTGATAACTCCTCAACAAACAGCACAGACACTTTAAAAACATATGGTGGCACAGAGATGTAATAGTTTTAGAATGTATAAGATGTCTTTCTGAACAGGTATTTATAGAAATTTGAATGCCCATTCCTAGTATGTTCTGAGCTTTTTACTCCATGGTGTTCAGGAGTCCCAAATAAGGCACATTACCTGCATTGTGAGGGAGCATCAGATCAGTTATGGCATGTGGAACGATTCCCCGAAGGTGATCAGGCTCACAGGATCCTCATTGATGAGCTGAATGGCTGGACCAGGCCAAGGGGACACCTATGTAACACCTGGGTGTGGCAGATCGAGAGTCATTTCTGGATTTTCGACTGAACTGCATGTCTGCCTTGGGGATTGCCAACCAGGATCCCCAGATGTTTTGTCGTGGGGTGGGTGCAGCAACGTGCTGCACCAGTGCATGCTCCCCAACCTGATCTCATCTCACCTGTGTTCAGGAAGAGTAACACAGGCTGTTAAGGTTTCTTCTATTTTCCTTCTAAAACTTCCTGTACACTAACAAAGCATATCTCCCAATGGCTTACATTGTCATGTAGAGATGTTCTTAAAATGCAGAACAGCACTAACATTAGATGATACCACCTTCCAAAAAAAAAGAATGAAATTGAAGTTCAAGAAAAGAAAATGATGAAGACATCCAAAATATGATCATAAATAGCAGCATATTGTAACTCTCATGTCTGTTTGAGGTGTCCTGACCTTTGCTGTTTTGCAGTTTCTACCATTATTTTTTCTAGAGCATTTTACAAATTTTCATGAGCTTCTTGTCAACTATTTTTTTTGCCCCTTTCTATTTTTCCTTTCTCTGATACTGTTGTATTTATGTGTGCTGAGATGGAACTAGTTTTTGTATTCAAGCACTTTAAGTCATATAATTTTCTTTTTCTGTAACTGCTATTTTTAATATAAATAAATTATTTGAACATGAAAATAAATAACAATCTGGTTAAGTCTGCAGATGATACCAAGCTAGGTGTGCTGTCAGATAATCTGGAATCTGTTGAATCATTACAGAGGACTTGGACAGCATACTAGGTTGGGTAGATTTGTGGCAGATGAAATGTAATGTCAATAAATATAAAGTATTACATGTAGAAAGCCAAATGATTAGGTTTGACAACACAATGGGAGGCCTGAAAATCAGATCACCTTATGAGAAAGATTTTAGGAGACATGGTGGACTCGACACTATCATCTGCCAGACAGTGTTCAGACGCAATTAAGAAGGCTACCAGAATGTTAGGTTATATAGCACGATGTGTGGAGTACAAGTCCTAGGAGGTTATGCTCAAGATTTACAACACACTGGTCAGGTCTCACTCAAGTATTGTATGCACTTTTGGTCTCCAGGCTACAAAAAAGACATAGAAGCGCTAGAAAAAGTGCAGCGTAGAGATACTAGGCTGATGAGTTATGAGGAAAGATTGAAAGAGCTGAGCCTTTTCAATTTAAGTAAAAAAGATTAATAGGTGACATGACTGAAGTGTTTAAAATTATAAAAGGAATTAGTATAGTGGGATCAAGACTGTTATTTTAAAACAAGTTCAACAAGAACACAGAGACACGGGTGGAAACAAAAATTAGTTTTTCTTCTCACAGAGAACCAAAGACGCATCAAATAAGTTACCAAGTAGTGTGGTAGACAGGAAGTCTTTAGGGACTTTCAAAACTCGACTTGATGTTAATTTGGAAGATTTAAATGGATAGGACTGGCAAGCTTTGT
The DNA here is from genome assembly GCF_900747795.2 of Erpetoichthys calabaricus. Taxonomy (NCBI): domain Eukaryota; kingdom Metazoa; phylum Chordata; class Cladistia; order Polypteriformes; family Polypteridae; genus Erpetoichthys; species Erpetoichthys calabaricus. The sequence continues at coordinate 84,115,995 of NC_041394.2, forward strand.
TGGGCTCAATGGCCTGTTATCAAAATTGTTCTAATTTTCTAAAATGTTCTACAGAAAATCCTCCAAATGATCACTTGTCTTCAGTCTGATGTAACAGATTATTATGGATACAAAATGCATAACTTCTTAAGTCTCTATCACACTGCAAAAACCTGTATCATGACAGGTAATCAATGTACTCTCTACTGTACATCTGTAGAGGTTAGCTATATTTATAAACAGGCCTTAACTGCAGTCTATGTAAATATTTCATTCTTGAATGTTAGCTTTACTGTATATATCTCTCTATTCTAAAAAAAAAATCCTGGAAAGCAAAAGCAAGGCTATGATACGTGAACTTCTTGGAAGACATTTAAAAGACCCGCGAGACAAAAGAGACTTGCCACGGAGCTCTTGCGGGGACCGTAAACATGACACTTGGTGCCAAGAGATTGTCCCAGGGCCATCTCGCGGGGACGTGGAACATGAGATTCTTGCAAGACACGCCCTACTTACAAAAGCTATCATATAAGAGCTCACCCATCAAAAAACACTCAGTCGTGTAGTACACACAGATCATGTGCTCTCAGCACATATAAAGCGTATAAGGACAATACAGAGAACAGAGACCCAAAGGCGCTGGAGAGAAAAAAAGGCAGATAAGAGATTATGAAAGCAGTGGCTTTCAAAAGGCTCAAACAAACGATGGCGCGATACACATGCAGAGAAAGGTACAGAATATGAAAGCAGTAAAATTCAAAAGTATTGTAGCGTCCCAGCCAAGTTGAGGGCTTTTTGGTTTTAAGTGACTGTTAGGTTCGATTGAGGGAGGGCGGAGTACAGCACGGAAGACTGATAGCGGGTTATTGATTGATGTGGTAAGGGGGCGGGGGGGATGTTGGAAAGGGTGCTAGAAAGTTGTGTTTGGGGTTAGGAAGTCGGCGATTGTTCAAGTAAAACACTTTATCATGTCAGTTGCTACAATATCAAAGAAAAGATAGAAAAGATCGCATTACCGCAAACAAAAGGTGATTAATCATTAGAACCAGGAGTAATTGAAAAAATAGCAGGACAAATCGAGGTCAGAAATAAAAGGCAAAGAGTAAACAACAAAGTCTTTTCACATTTGCATCATTCAATGCACAAAACGTGGATTTACACAATAAAGGACCATATGCTATGAGAATCTGTGGTCCCGGAACAGTTAAAGCAACAACAAGTTAAATTTCAAAGAATACACTATTCGGTCAGGTGTATATTGATGATCACGGATAAGCGATGCAAATTTTAACAGGCAAAAAGAAAGGTAATGTATATATTCCGCAAATAACATTACACACCAAAGGAGATCGTGATATGCCATTCATATTAAAATGTTTACAGTTTACCGTGAGATAGCATTTGCTATGATAATCAATAAATAAATCACAGGGACAAACATTAGAAAAAGTCAGATTATTTATTAGAGAAACAGGAACAATATTCACTCACGGGCAGTTATACATTGTGTTGTTACAATGTGTCTCCAAAAAATATTGTTTTTAATGAAGCTTTAAAGTAAAAGTGCAAATAATGAAATTGAAACAATTCCAAAGAAAAAAAAAATTAAATTGTATACAGTCATCCCTCACCTATCGCGGGGGTTACGTTCCAGAGCCCCCCGCGATAGGTGAAAATCCGCGAAGTAGCGACCTATATTTATTTTATTATTTATATATATTTTAAGGCTTTATAAACCCTTCCCACACTCTTATAAACCTTTCTCACTCTCTTGTTAACCTTTCCCACACTCTTATAAACACTTCCTATGCTCTTAAACACTTTCTAAATTCTTAAACACCGCAGACCAACACTGCACACTGCACGCAGCGATCAGACGTCAATGTGTCTGCACTCGCTTTGTGAAGGGGGGCAGCTGAACTCACGCTGAGCAGAAATGGACTTTGTGCTGCTTCAGCCAAAATGCCTGCTTGTCGCTCTGCGCGTTCGGAAGGAGGAGGAGGAGTGGGGGTGTGTGAGGGCTGAACGCACGTTTGCTCAAACCCCCCTCCCCGGAGGCGCAGTACGCTCCTGCCACTTCGCATTGTCAAGGGGGTGGGGTGCTGAATGAACGCTAAGGAGAAGTGGACTTTGTGCTGGCTTTGTGCTGCTTGTCGCTCTGCGTGTCAATAATTTAAAAGCCTGTACAGCACCTATTTTCCTGTCTCACTGTCTTGTCTTGCATGAAGTTAAAATGTTTTATAATAGTGAGATGTTACTCATATCCTTAGCCTGACATCCACATATCATATGTGTTAACAAAGTGTGCTTTTTAAGTTTACATGTGTTTAAAGCATGTGGGATGGGTATTTTAAGGCTTAAACTAATGTTTATTTATATGGTCTTTCTATATCGCGGATTTTCTCCTGTTGCTGATGGGTCTGGAACATAACTTCCGCGATAGGCGGGCAATCACTTGTATTTAAAAACCCGCGAAGTTGTGAATCCGCGAAAAGTGAACCGCGAAGTAGCAAGGGATTACTGTATCCGATTAACCAAACACAGGGGTTGGCAAGCGAAGCGAGCAAGGGGTGAAGCCCTCTAGTGGATAAAAAGTAACTCTCTTCAGAAAATCTGCTACAGTTGAACATGTGAAAAATTTATATCTTAATCAACTTGTAGCTGGTAGGACACTGGAAAGCACAGAAGAGGCAAACATTCTCTTGTTAGGGAGGAACTGGCAGTCTCAAACCCAAGGTGTGCTTTAACAGGGATACCTAAAGCACACTTTTGTGATCACCTTTTTATCGAAATAGCAGAAGTACACCAAATCATAAATTAAAACATCCATCCATCCATCCATTTTCCAACCCGCTGAATCCGAACACACGGTCACGGGGTCTGCTGGAGCCAATCCCAGCCAACACAGGGCACAAGGCAGGAACCAATCCCGGGCAGGGTGCCAACCCACCGCAGGCCACACACCAAGCACACACTAGGGCCAATTTAGAATCGCCAATCCACCTAACCTGCATGTCTTTGGACTGTGGGAGGAAACCGGAGCGACCAGAGAAAACCCACGCAGACACGGGGAGAACATGCAGGGAGGACCCAGGAAGCGAACCCAGGTCTCCTAACTGCGAGGCAGCAGCGCTACCACTGCGCCACCATGCTGAATTAAAACAACAATGTATAAATTTAACTAGACATTATCCTCATAATGCTTTATTATTCCAAACCTCCTACTCAAATTCCTATATCTGTTAAGAATTGCAAAACCCAGTTTGGCTTAATTTTAACTTTTTTTTGCTTTAAAAAATTTTCAGTTCATGAGACTTTAACTTTTGAAAGCTGAACTTTCAAGCTTTATCTACATGTGTGTGTTTTTATTTCCTTCCCTGAGAATTGTTTTTTTCCATTTATTCTTAAAGCACGTTATGCCGTCATTTCTCTGGAAGTGGATAATGGGTTGCTAAGAGACCTTGCCTGGTTGCTAAGGACCGCCTCCCAAGAGACACCACAATTTGTGTCACAAAGGCTTGCTTATAAATTCCAGTGCAGCACCATCAGCCCTTTGTACAAGAGTACGGACTTAAATTTGTGAACAAGTGTAGTTTAAGGATTTTGGTTCTGGTATTCTTGTTTACAATTCATAGCTTTCTCATACTCTGATAAAACTCTCCTTATAATTTGTATCCAACTACTATAAAGTTTTAGCCCTCTGGATTCATAGCAAGTCACAGTCTCTTGAGAAACCTGTTTTGTTTTTAGTTTCCTTGTCAAAAGACACCCACATCCCCTGGTCTGTTGATAATTACATGTTAGTAGTTGTTCTCTCTTTCTCTCTGTTTGTCAGCACACTACTCAAAGGGTTTGGTTGGAGATAAAACGACAGGCAGTTATCATCTGTGTTGCCTTCCAGCCAAGCTGCTTTAGGTTTTCATGACTGGCATAACAATATCCTGAGTCAGAGAGAAGTCTAATATGCAACCGATAAGAGATCCAAATAAAAAGAAGATAAGTGGACATTTTAATGAAGAGGGCTTTGAGCAGTTAAGTAGAATTGGAAAAAAACGGATGCAGACGGATATTAATGGTCGATAAATATCCAAGATTTAAAATGCTGGACAGATGGAGTCCATTTCTCAATTGATTAACCTAACATGCCATTGAAGAACAGATTTCCTTGATGACCTGCTGTGGAGTTTTCCAATGTGATGTCAGGAGTAGTTTACAAGTGATGGAATCAAGATGAAAATTTTTTTTTTGGTAGAAAGCTAAGATAAAAAGTGGATAGATCTAAAAGTTGAGGTGAAAGTGGAATAAACAGGATAAAAACTGTCAAAGAATGGCGCAGAACATATGGAGAAAATACCCAGGAAGAGATAATGATAGTGGACCATTCTAGTCTCATTATATAGTGTTTCAAAGGAATGAGATGAATCCTGTGAATACATTATACTTCAGTGCATTGATAATTTGAATTACTGGAGCACAATTTTATATTGATAAATTGATAATTATGGCAAATGAATTGTGAAAGACTGAGATGTTCCTTCAGTTCGAAATTATAGAAAGAGGTTTTTGACGAGTTGGAATAGAGAGTGGAAGGCAAGGCGCAGAGGATCCATAATAAAGGGTGTGTGGGTAGAGATAGGGATGGATTGACACCAACACTGAAAAGTACAGGTCCTGTACAATAGAATCACCAATAATATGAACATCTCAACGGTCAGCAGAGAAGGTAGGAGAGATAATTGGATTAATCTGATCAAACTAGGTACTGTAGGTAAAGGTACACTGCTCAAAGTTCTGTGTTTCTGGCACTGCTTCTACTGGCCTACATTGCAGTTGGGATCGGGGTAAAACCTACAAGACTTTGCACAGGATGTGATGTTTCCAGCACAGATTCAGTCAAAGAAACTTATGTGGATATAGTATCTTGCATGGTGTGCAAATTAAATTGCTCTTATAGCAGTTTCTTTTGATCTGAGAGGAGCTGCTAAATCTTCTTCTCCTGCAGGATTTGACGTTCTTTACAGATACACTGAAGCTTAAAGTAGCTGTTCCTCTGTTACACACACTTTGATATCTTGCTTTGGATTTTGCTATGTTATCTAACTTGTGACCATGGGGTATGGGTGTGGTGGCATAGAATTCTAAATGATACAATGAGGGAAAATGTTCATCTTTATGATGGCTAGCTGCCATTGAAAGGAAAGTGGAAGTTTGGATCAAAGTACTGCTAGTTTAACCCTCACAATAAATACAAAAACTTGACTTGATGGTAGTAAGAAGACAAATGCTTCTGGCCATGTCCTTGTTGGGGATTATAAAAGGAGATTAGTGCTTTTGAAGGACTGTGAGTGATCAGACCTGCTACGGAGAAGAAATCTCTGCCTAAGATGCTCTGTAAGGAGAACCAGAAATGAAGCTTCACATCTTGTTGTTATACTAGTACTGGTGTAATATTACATGATACAACATTCTCAAATGCGTTTCATAATTGTGTTTAGAGCTGGAGCTTATCCCAAATGCACTAAGTGCAAAGAAGGAAATAGCCCTTGACAGGTTAGGGTGATCAGTTCATTGCAGGGTCCACTCATGCACATCCACAATCACACAAGGGCCAATTAAGCTATTCTGTGCATCTTTTTGGATTGCAGAAAGTAAGTGTAAAAACAGAGTGTTGAAATGAAGCCCATGCAGACACTGGTAGAACATTCAAACTCTACTTGCACAACAGTCAATTGAACATTGAATTTAGGACAGAATATCCACAAAGTGGCAATGCTATCCACTACATTTTCCATAAAACTGAAAAACATAACCTTCTCAGATCTGCTTAATCCTGTTCAGGATCATGAGGGATGGAAACTATCCTGGGAGCATCAGGTACATGACAGGGACCAACCCTAAATGGCCACCCCTTTTAGAAAAATTATTTAAAAAAGAGTGAAAAATAAAAGTTGCCAGCATGGTTGGAGTACATTTTTATTCCTAGTGGCCAGTTTTTGGGTTTTGACAAACACCCCCGGGTATCACACAGTCTAATATTTTATTGCTTAAGAAAATAGGAAGACTTTGATTTTTTCTAATTCATTGGGAAAAACAAAACAAAACTCTGAATAGTCCTGTAAGAATTCTGTCTTTTCTGAGTTTCAGCTAAAATATGTCAGCACAGAAAAGGGAAATTAAATTGCCAAACTTTGCATTGCATTGGGTGGTATGCCACTTTTTTAATTAAGCCCCTAAACTGTGTTGCTTCTATTTTGGTAGAACAGAAGTCATTTAACATTTATGATAAATCTGTTCTAAACTGGTTGTGACATAGAAACGTTTCACTGCCTTGGCAGGGAACTGGCTGCAAAATATTGCTGCTGATAACTAGCTCCATCAAAATAACTTAATTGAAAGGAATTTTTTAAAAAACTGCTTCATTAAAATGTAATTAATGATATCCATATTTGTAGGAGTTGTGCATAATGAATTGTTGCTTTTTCCCCTTATTTATGCTTAGCCCTGAAAACCATTTTAATGCATCACAAGCTAAGATGGCTGTATAATGAACAGAGTTTGAGTCGTGAGAAAGATATTTTTTTTTATTGCTTTGTTATCCTGGTAATCCACACAATGGAGCTGGGTTGAAAAGCCAATACTATTTATTTAGTAAGCTCAATATGTCCAGATATCAGATCTCTAGGGGTGAGCTCTCTCAGGTCTCTTCAGGTGATACAAGAAATAAGATGCAGATCATTGAATCTGTCAAGGCTTTGGATCGATGCAGGCCTGACAGTATTGGATAGTGCATAATGAAGGTGTGACATCATGGCAGCAGAGAATCAACAGCCTTAATCAGATAGTGTGTAGCACCCAAGGTCTTCAGGGTGCATTTGAAAATATGAAATATGCAGGAAATTAACTTGACTGAGCAAGGATCAAGTCGCCGCTCCCAACAAAGAGAAGAAGAAACGATAAAGAATTTACTGTGAATCTCCATTTTCAGTCAGCAACAGAAAAGACAGGCTGGGGGCTATGTGCTGAATGGGAGATTGTTTCCTTATAAAGTCAGAAAAAAATCCATAAATAACAAATTCAATCACGGAGCTCTCAGGCAATGCTCTTTGTAGCAGAGTGTCTTAGCTGGTGCTAGTAGAAGTGTAATTAGAGTTAATGTTAACATTAATAATGCAATATGCTTATTGAAAAAGAAATCCCTCTATCCCATAATCTGCCTGGTTTTATTAGCTTATTGTCTTCCACAGAAAAGGGTGCTGGCATGCTTTGAGCATTTAGTAGGATATGTTGGGAGCCATAAATAAAGATGTAATTTGATTGTCAACGTAGAAGCTGCACTTTATTCTCAAGTGCCTTGTCCATAGTCAGCTCCCTCCTTGTGCCCAATACAACCAAAACAGGTACAGCTTTTGCTAGACTCTATAATAGATGCACATGTTGTAAAATGCATAGATTAATAAAAGAATAGATGGATGGACTCATAAAAGGATGAATTTTTGTTATGTGTTTGTGATCCCCGTTACACTAGAGTCATATGAAATGATTGTAATGGAGAGTGTGCAGTGAGAACTGTCAAAAGTTATTTCTAGTATGCAGAGATCGAAAGACATAAGGTGCGTCAGCTGTTTAAAAGCAGGGTCTTCACTTAATGCTGAGCACAACATCAAAGTAGGGGATCGGGAGATTAAAAATTGTTTTGTTAGCTATAGAGAATTAATGCAAAAAGGTTCAAGCAAAAAAAAAGCCATTAAGGAAGTATTGACCTGACAAATGTCGATATCAAATCACATATTTGTACATTGTTATGCGTGTGTGCCAGAAGGTTCATCTAAAATAAGTAGTACTACCCCGGGATGAGAGGGGGCAGTGTCACTAACAGTCTTGTCTCCACTTTCCCTCACAGCTTCAAGAAACCACCCTTGAGAGCAACAAAGCCAAGGAAGCACTGCCTCTTCTGGTCCGCCCAGTTTGAAAGCAGATCACACCTGGAAGGTGGCATCTCATTTTGGAGCTGAACTTGCTAATGTGCAGATTGAGACCAGCGCTTGATGCCAAGCCATTCTCAAAGGGAAATTGTCCCTCACAAAGGGTGCACTCAGGCACATCCTTTTCGCTGTTTTTCTTTATTTTTGTTGGGTTTAGCACCCCAAGCAGTTGGCTTTTGCCCTGCCTCTTCATTCACCCTGCTACCATATGTAGCCAAGTGTGTTTGAAATATATATATATTTAAGTATGCATTTGTAGGAATTCCCCAGAAAGGCCTCTATGGATCTAGTTAATTCATAACGGTCAGTCCCCTGTTGTTGTGGGGTGTTATTAGACCCCAGAAATGTATGATTCTGTATATCTACCATTACCTAAATGTGCTTGCTCAAAAAATTGTTCCTATCAAGGATGACCTACCCCTCGATAAAATGATCAAGTCTACTCGTACTGAAAGCACCAGTGAAAAATACTGCGCTGTGTTAAACAGGGTGTCCTGTGTGCTGCTTTGTTAAAAGTAAAATAATCAACTCCCTTTTAATTAGCTAAGTCATCCAGGGGCCTGAGGGGGTCTTAATTCATGCTTGGCACCATCTTTTACGGCACCAGACACAGTTTAAAGTAGTGATGGGCACTGTGATTCAGTTTACTTATCTGATTCTTTCGAACTGCCCGTTTATTTATTTGATTCATCAATAGGATTCAATACTGCTAACAGTAAAAAGAAAAAATTACTGGTTCCCACTTGAATGAACTGTAAATATACACGTATAATAAAATAGTTCATATGTTATTATATACAAGTGATGCTCAATGAATCCATAATGATAAAGTGAAAACATGATTTCAAAAAGGTTTGTAAAATGATTAAAAATCAAAAACTAATCTATTATTCATATAAGTATATACCCTTAGCTGTGGCATCCTGTTTGCTTGAATTATCCTTGAAATATGTCTATAACTTGACAGGAGTCTACCTGTAGCAAACTGAATTGATTGCCCCACAATGCACACTGCATGTCAGGACAAACACCAAGCAAAGAAATCCAAGGATCTCTTTGTGGATATCTGCAAATTATGGTGAGGCATAGATTAGGGAAAAGGTATGAAATAATTATTAAAGTGCTGAGTGTTCTCAATAATTGTGAAATGGAAAAAGAACCATTAGGACTCTTCCTAGAGTTGGCAGTCTGGCCAAACAAAGTAAATGGACAAAAGGGTTTAGTCAGGGAGGTAAGTAAGAACCCACTCTTCACTCTAACAAAGCTTCAGATGTCTTCTACTATGATAGGAGAACCTGTAGGAAGGACGACCATCTCAGCACTCCATCTATCATGTGTTTATAGTAGAGTGGCTAGATAGAAACCAGTCTTGTTAAATTGCATTTAAATGACTCTGAGAGAATGAGAAAAAAAATTATCTTGTCTTATAAGGCAAAAATGAAACTCTTTGGGCTGAATCCTAAGCACTGGGTCTGGTGAAGACAAGGCACTGCCCATCACTTGACTGATACATTCCCTACAATGAAGCATGGTGGTGACAGCATAACACTTTGGGGATCCATCTCAGTGGCAGGGACAGGGACTGTTCAGAATTGAGGGAAGTATGAATGCTAGCCAAATTACCAGTGATATAATGACAGAGTCTTTGTTAACCAGTAATAACATTAAACATGAAAGAATCATATGTGAAGTTAATAAAAATCATAAATGAAATGTGCTTTAAATATTTACCTGTGAAACAAAGACATTGACAATATCACGAATGTGCTGTACCACTCCTGTTGACCCCTTCTGAATCGATTACAATGTGCTTGTGAACAGATTTGTGTGACTGTTAGTGTTTCAGAAAGCACAAATTATTTGTGAATCAGTAGAGTGCACGCTGAAGGGGTGAGACAAGGTTCTCAAGCTGTAAATGTACAGTATATTATTTTTTTTTTATCAAGTCTGTGTAGTTACTTTAGCTGTGCTGCCCATCTAAGATGGGTTGAAATATAAGAAGTAATCAGCATAGACTTCAGCACATTTACAGAGCTTCATACAATGCATAAGTGTTTGTTATATGCCATTTGGTATGGGATTTGTAAAAGCAGTGTGTCTGTGATGTGCCATATACTAGAATAACAAATGCAATGTATTTTATTACTAAAAATGTTTGATGTGCCATTTTTTGGAATGACAGAGACATAGCAACCAGATGGATTCATTTTTTTAAATTTCATTTTATTAATATTGTTTGAAGAAAGCAACAAATTTCACAAACCATAATTGAACTCCCACCTGAGAGAAAGAGAAGAGACTACAACATGAGCAAATCTTTAAAAAAAGAGAGAAGACTGTCCTTTTCCCCAATATAAATGCTTATTCTAAGATTTGATTAATTAGATCTTGCCATATTTTTAAGAAGTTTTGAACAAATCTCTAAGTGAAAATTTAATTTTTTTCCAATTTCAAATAGTATAGAGCATCAGTTACCCACTGACTTATAACAGGTGGGCTGGAATTCTTCCAGTTGAGTAAGATTAGCCTATGTGCAAGTAGTGTGGCATTAGTGTGGCATAAGCAATTACAATTTGTTTGTCTTCGTTTTAAGCCCATCCTGGAGTACACTAAACACAGCTATTAATGGATTAGGAGAGATTGTGACACCAAGGCTATCTGATAGGGATTCAAAGATTTTTGTCCTAAATTATGTTAATTTGGTGCACACCCAAAATATGTGGCCCAATGAGGTTTGAGCTAAATTAAAATGTTCACTAGTTGAATCTTGCCCTGGATACATTTTGGACAATTTTAAACAAGATAAATGTGCTCAATAAAAGATTTTAAGTTGGATGATTGAATGCTTTGTGCATGTGGAGCTGGAGTGTATTCTGTGCATGGCTGCCTTCCACTCTCTTTTCAGAGATGTTAAATGTAATATATATGTATGTATATATATATATATTTATATATATATATATATTGTTGAGATGCTGTCTGAGCCTTCAATACTAATCATTATTGCCTCTGGGTGGGAGGTGAGGAAAAATGGGCAGGTTCCTTTTAAGCGAAGATTCTGATTTGAAAGTAGTGGAAAAATTGTGTTGATGGGAAGTTAAATTTGAAGTGCAACTGTTCATAAGATGCAAAGACATTATCTATATACAATTCTCTAAGTGTTTTAATCCCAGATGTTTTCCAAACATTAAATACTGTGTGGGTTTGAGAGAGTAGAAAAAGGTAATTATCATGTAATGGTGCAACAGATAAGAGCTTTTCTGTCTTCAGGTGCTTTCGGCATTGGTTCCATATTATGAGTGAGTGATGGACAATTAGATTATCAGTGACAATAATTTCTATGTACTGGGGCACAAAGCAGGACATATAAAGAAGTACAGCATGATTTTACAATCTATTGCTGACCTAGATTGTATATTTGATGCCCAGAAATAAAATTGAATGTTAGGTAGTGCCATGCCACATTCTGCTTTAGGTCATTGTAGTTGCCTTTTGGATGCTTGAATGTTTCTAATTCCAGATATATTAGGATATTATTGAGTCTAATTTCTTAAAGAACAATTTGTTAATGTATATGGGGATGCTCTGAAAGAGAAATAGAAGCTTGGGAAGGATGTTCATCTTGACAGTATTGATTCTCCCTGCTAATGTGAGACGGAGGGTAGACCATCTGTTCACATCTTGTTTAATTTTTTCCATACAGAATGCAAAATTTTGTTAAAGAACTTTGTTTACTTGTGATGTTTACCTCTAGGTATTTAAACTGATCTGTTGTAATAAATGGGAAGCTGTCCAGTCTATTATGTGCTAGAATTTACTGGAAAAGCACACTAATTCAAATTAATTTTGAGTCCAAATATTTTTTGAAATTCTGCTAGTGCATTGAGGACTGCTGGTATGGACGTCTGTGGGTCTGGTATATATAGTACCATGTCATCTGCATATAGTGATATTTTCTGCTCAAGACCTTCACTGGTAATCCCCTTTGTCTGATGCATTTCAAAAATGAATGGCCAGTGGCTGAATGGTGATGGCAAAGAGCAATGGTGATAAGAGGCATCTTGGTCAAGTACCATGTTTTAGTTTAAAGTAGTTCAAAATAATGTTGTTAATACAAACGGAGGCTTCTGGACTAGTATAGAGTAGTTTGAACCACACACGTATATTTGGGCCAAACCCAAATTTGTGCAATGTAGTGAGTAGGTAGTCCCATTCAACCATGTCAAATGCTTGTTCTGCGTCCAATGATGATAAAATCTTTGGTATTTTTGATTTTATGGGTAAGTATATTACGTTCAAAGTAAATAGACATTGAAGGTTAGAAGACTCTGCCTTTGTTCTTGTGATATTACAGAAGGAAGCACTTTCTCAATCCTTCTAGATAGAACTTGGGAGAGTATCTTAACATCATTATTCATAAGTGAAACGGGTCTGTATGATGCACATTGTAATAAGACCTTATTTTTGTTTGGAAAGATAGTAATTAATGCTTGAACGGACACATTGAGAGACACACACACCGACACTTATCTTTTTATATGTATGGATTGATTATTTGGAAGGTCAGTACATTTGAGTGTTACTCCATTTTGTTTTGGCATCTGTGGTGTGCTGTGATGATATAACCTCAGCTTTTTTTGATTTTCTGTTTTAATAAATAAGGTCTTTCATAATGAAATATTATTTTAGGTGTTTTTTAGTAATGTTGTGATTCTTGACACAGTAAACTACAATAACAGGTGCAGACCTCAAAAACAAACACAAAAAGTCAGATCTGCCCTCTTCACAGGTCTTTGGCCATACAGCAGACCATAACCTAGGCAACTTAGACCTCAAACAGGCAGGCTTCTGGGCTGCACAAGCTGAAAAATGACTATGAGGCTTTTAAACAGCAAAATATCTAAAAAAAATTGGTCCAAGACAAATACTTGCAAAGTTACGTTTTATTTAATTATTTATTAAGGAATACTAAAAAGAGAGGGCAAAAAAGGGAGCATTTTTTTATCTACAAAGGCAAAACCTAAAGCAAACAAAGCCAAACAACCACATAAATTGGAAACAGTACCTTATTGATAAGCAGGAATCAAAGCCACTAAATCAGGAATCAAATGCCAAAACACAATGCTGAAGCTGCAGTATCAACTTTTATGAATTGATTTCTGTTTTTTATTATTTTATTATTATGTTTGGACTCCATGCATAATCATTTCTTTATCATAAACTGGTGAATATTCTTTTTATTTCATTATTCTTTCTTTCTCTTCATCTCACTCACTCTTTCAGTTAAAGCTCAGACCGTCTGCCCTTATTTGCCCTCCTGACTCATCAGATGGTTTCCATTTTTTAAGCCTGTTTTTTTAGTAGATACAGTTTTGAGGACAAAGGGTTATCTTTGGGGCCATTGAAGCCATCCACTGAATGTGAATCTCATTCTTTCTGAGAAGAAACATAGTTCTGTGTTAAGTCATCAAGAAAAGTTCCTTCCCATTCTGGAATCCTACTGATTTCTTCTGCATAAGAGGGCACCACTGGTCACATCCCTGATAAGCTGTCCTGCTTATCTGTACCTCTTAAGGAAGACCAGGTGCTGACTCCTTTTGTGTAGGTATATTCTAGATTATCCATTTATTGGGATTCAGTCTTTCACACAAAGCAGGATGACCCAGCAATGTCCTAGGTGCATAGTTTACAAACATAAACCTTTCATCACAGTTAACAGGGAAGGAACCATAACTTGTGCACAGCAACTCTCGAGCACTGAGTTTGATATATTTACTTAATATTTTTAATAATGCTGGAATAACAAAGATCCATCCATCCATCCATTTTCCAACCCGCTGAATCCGAACACAGGGTCACGGGGGTCTGCTGGAGCCAATCCCAGCCAACACAGGGCACAAGGCAGGGAACCAATCCCGGGCAGGGTGCCAACCCACCGCAGAATAACAAAGATTTAAATTGAAATAGTTAAATATAAACCATCTTTGTGACTACATTTTTACTTTTCCAGAAAACAGCAGTAAGTTGAGTTTCAGTGATACATGTACCATTAACCACACACCATCCTTACCCTTTTACACCTTTACCTTTCTTCCCTTTACTGGTGGCAAATAGTCTGTGAAGGACAGGCATAGGTATGCTGAACATTGAGTGAGATTAGCAATATTCTGCGTGTCTTTGATAGAGAGAAGCAATGCCATTTTAAAATCTATCCAATTCCGTAGCACTTTTCAAAAAGCTAATCTAAGAAAAGAAAAATTCTGCTATACTTGTAACCAATTTTTTTGCTTAAGCTTCTTATATGGATTCAAATGCAATGGTGTCAGCTTGTCATAAACAAGGTAGTTGTGACAGTTTGCATGCTTTATTCTGAACTTTTCGCTCACACATACACCACCAAGAGAAGTTTCTGAGAATTACACAAGGTCATGAAATGGGAAGGTGCCAGTTTGACTTTCCTGGAATTCTTGATCCAGCTTTGTTTGCTCAAGCTGGAAATTAATAGACAAATTCTTGGAGTAGCCTGTATGTGTGAGAGAGAGATTAATGACACAATGTTTGCTTCTTTGTCCCTTCTGAAAGGGTCAGAGTGTAAAAAAATGATTTCTCAATCCATAATGTCAATAGGTTAGTGCACTTTATATGTCAAGCATGATTATAATTAGTAACTCTCACAGCAAGCACCAAAACAAGATACTTTCCAGAGCATAAAACAATAAAATGAAAACCAATACAAGATCAGCTAAATTATGGCCAGGCATAGACTGTTGTGTGCAGGCTAAAAGTTTGTGGTGTCATCCAGGTCTCCCTGTTTAACAGCAACAGAAATACAGCCAAACAGCAACATAAAATGAAAAAAAAATTCTTTGGTTAGCCTTTTGTCACAGACTGATGTTGTAGTTCAGGATTCATTTTCTCTGTCTTCCTCTCTCGTCGGTCAACATCTGAAACCAGGCCCTCTGTTGGTCTGGTTTTTATATTGTTGGTGTCCTAAGAAGTAGAGTCTTCTCTGAGGTGTGGGGCAAGGCTAGGCTTCTTTAATAATAATAATAATTCTTTGCATTTATATAGCGCTTTTCTCACTACTCCAAGCACTCAGTGATTGCTGGTTAAGGGCCTTGCTTAAGGGCCCAACAGAACAGAGTCCCTTTTGGTATTTATGGGATTCGAACCGGCAACCTTCCGATTGCCAGTGCAGATCCCTAGCCCCCCGGGTGGAACTGCTTACCTTGTCTTGTTAATTTTCTTTTGTTCTTATCCTATATAGTGTTACTTGTTCTGCCTCAGAGAATATACATCCACAAATGATACACCAGTTTTCAGATGTTTTCTATGCAAATGAAATTGCCATTCTTTGCTTATATATACTGTGTCATGCATAACAATAATAATAAGAAGAAGAATTCTTTACATTTATATAGCGCTTTTCTCACTACTCAAAGTGCTTTTCATAGTGAGTGGAGAGCCACTTCACCCACCACTAATGTGCAGCATTCACCTGGATGATGCTACAGCAAAACATTTTGCATCAGTATGCTCGCCACACATGAGCTATTAGGTGTTGAAGTGGTGAGAGAGAAAGATAGCCAATTAGACATAGGAGGTGATTAGGGGGCCAGAATGACTAGGCCATAGAGGGTAATTTAGCCTGGACATCCGGAATCACTCTACTTTTTACAAAGGATGCTCAGGGGTCTTTTATGACTGAAGGATGGCAACATTTTTACAGTACAGGGTCCTCATCACTGCACTGTGGCACTGGGATCCACATTCTACATTCAGACTACAGGGTAAGTGCCCTCTGCTGGCCTTAGCAACACCACTTTCAGCTTTTTTCCAAATGGTCTCCCATCCAAGTACTGTCTGGTCCCGAACATCCTTAGCTTCAGGTAGATGACGTCTTCTGAAGTGCATGTGGTATGGTTGCTGGCACTTACTTTCTCCTTTCGTGATTTCCTCTTTTATTGCAAACTAGCAAAATACCAGCGCTTCGCAGCAGAGAAGTAGTGTGTTAAAGAAGGTATGGAAAAGAGAAGGAAACATTTAAAAAAATAATGTAACATGATGGTCAAAGTAATTGTCGTAGGATTATTTTAGTATTGAGAGTGAATATGATACTTATAAAGAGTTTAATTTATGACTGTAAATGTTGTGTATGAGAAATGCTGTAAACGATGTTTGCAGTTCTGCCCTCAGGCTGTAAAAGCTGTCTGCTGAGCTTACTCTTGAGCATGCAACATACAGTTTTGCCATGTGAGAAACAATCTTGTGTTAAGTCAATGGCGACCTTTTTTAGAGTCTGGCCCTATGACTTATTTATTGTCATTTATTGTCATAGCGAAGCAGACCGTTATTGGAAATTGGGGGCGTTTGAACTGGAATCAGTATGGGTTAGGTTTAGAGGTAGCCTGAAAGAAGAATGAGCAGTCCTTCCACCCTTGAAGCGGTGGAGTAAAGAAGAAGGGAGCAGTGAGCATGACGAACAGCTGAGGAAAGCAAGGAAGAGAATGAGGAGGCACATGAGCGCAGGATGTCGTTAATGTATATAAGCAGGAAGCCAACCACATGGTAGGTGCGCGGACAGTGGCCGTGCAGAAAAAGGAATGGGGACCGGGGGCGGCCCATGAAATAAATCCTCTGCTAATGGAAATAAGGAACGAAACCGCCAAAAGGAGAGGTCAGTTTCAAAAGTTCGTTACAGGGCATGGCGCGAAATGAAACATACTTAACGTTTGTAAGTACAGTGTAAAGGATGAGCATGGGAAATTTGGGCTTCTTATGTATATTGGAAGTCGCAGAAATAGTGAGGAGGAGTTTCTACGATATATATATACAGTTTAGGGGGTACACCCATTTCCCTCCCTTGGGTATTGCACTAGGACATGAAGCATACCTAACTTTTTTAAGTACACTGCAAGGAATGAGCACGCGAAATTTCAGCTTCCCACCTATATGGAAAGTGGGAGAATTAATGATGAGTCAGTGAGGGTTTTGCCTTTATATGTATAGATGTTTGGAACTAAATTTCTTCAATCGGAATATTGTAGTGCCAAGCGGTAGTCACCAGCACCCACCCACTGTATTCTTGCTCCTGCACTAGTTGGAAACCGTGTGATTTTGGCATGTATGCCATTTTATAGGCACTACTGTAGAAGGCTCTGAAGCTGCTCATTTAAAAGATGGAGTGCTAACTCATATTGTTGGTGGCTAATGCAACTTGTCAATGTCATCAGAAGATAATACTACATAAGGAGCGTCTGAATACGGAAATAACACTTGTTCTTTTAACTTCTTTCATTTAAGCATGGAATTGCTTCTAATTAAATCAACCCAATTAAAGTGATAATTAAAAGTAGCCAATTGAACACAGCCAGGCTTGATTATAGGAAGTTTAGCTCACAATAAATGTCACATTTTGATCCTTACCGTCAAAGTCATGTTGACAGCTCAAACCTTCAACAAGAACATAATATCACAATCTTAAAAACTCTGAAAAGATCAGAAAAAAAGTCTGGAAAGGGGTACTAAACCTTTTCTCAAACTCTAGGACTCTAATAAGCCAGAGTGAGAGTCAAAAATCTCAAAATGGAAATCACTTGGAACAGTAGAGATACTTCTCAGAAGTGGTCAGCCTACCAAAACACCTCTACAATCAGGAACAAAACCAGAAACTAGGTAAAAATGGAGTTCATTGGAGAGTAGCAAGGTGGAAAGCACTGCCAAGAAGAACATAACTACTTACCTCTCATTTACCACAAAGCACCTGGATGATGATTAAACCTTTTTGGAGACTGTTCTATGGACAGCTAAGACAAAAGTAGAACTTTTTTGGTGACATGGGTCCTGTTATGTCTATTGTAAAGCAAATACAACATTCCACAGCAAGAAGATCAGATCAATGAACAAATACGATGGTGGTAATGTGATAATGGTGTGGTGATGCTTTGCTTGGCCTGGATGAAAAAAAAGTATGGTCATGAAGTGTAGCTGGCGCAAGGCAAAGGTCCAAAACACAAAGCAAAGTCCACATCAGAATGTCTGAAAAGAAGTAAAGTTAACCTTTTTGACTGGTCTAGCCAAAGTCCAGATCTAAGACCAATAGAGGTGCTGTGACAGAACCTGAAATTAGTATTTATGCTCAAAATTTTCCAATGTGTTTTTGAGTTAGGGAAGTTTTATAAGGAAGACTAAGCTAAAATTCCTCCACAGCAATGTAAAAGGCTGATAATGAATTACAGAAAACGTTTGCTTGCAGTCTACCAGTGGTATGATCAGTGATTAAGTGTAAGGGGGCAATTACCTTTTCACACAATGACACTTAGTGTTGAAAAAATGACATAAGTAGACAAAATGTGTTATTTGTTCACCAAGATGCCCTCTAACCAACATTGTTGTGCCTACATTTTTCAAATACAGAGTCAGCCACTCGATTTAACTGATAATGTTTAAATAATTGATATCCCACTGGAGTGAATAATATGGCTCCTGTTTTCATAACCTGAAATTATACATTTTGGCCCAACTATATTTCAGTATGTTATGTCCAGCTGTGAGTTTTGGTATATTTACAGAAGCATCACATCAATAACGAAGTGCAGGCCTTTAGAACATCTCCCTGCATGTGACGCAGTACCCAAGCCGGTTTCCTTATGCTTCCTGTCTCTTTTAATTATGCCAGGTGAAGACTTTTTGTCTTCTGTCTGTTTAAATTGCTCTTTTAAAAACACCAATTAAAGCTAGCAATCTGCTTGTTGTTACAGTTCACTTGGTAATGCAGACTTTAATTAAGAGGACTGTTTTTGTCGAATGCTGCAGTATAAAGCTTGTTTTTTCTTTTGAAGCTCTTAGGGTGGGATCTTCTCATTACTTGTAATGAATAACCCTATTTGCTACAGAAACAGTAAAGGTGTGTGCCAGTCCTAATCTCTGGTTAGTTGTAATCTAAATAAAATCAGAGCTCACAGACACTTATAGCATTTAATTTAGTCAACATTATAATTTGGAGGCACTGCGGCCCCAGACCTAGTGCCAGTAACATTTTGTCCTGATGCCAGGGAAGCGCTGGCTCTAAAGAGGGTGGAAAAACATTACTTTGTTTTAAATTTATTTAACAACTAGCAAAATACCCGCGCTTCGCAGCGGAGAAGTAGTGTGTTAAAGAGGTTATGTAAACATATATATACATAAACATATATACTTATATATACATATACACATCCACATATATATACATATATCAACATATATATACACATACATATACACACATACATACATACACAAAGATATATATATATATATATATATATATATATATATATATATATATATATATAGATATATACAGTGATCCCTCGCTATATCGCGCTTCGCCTTTCGCGGCTTCACTCTATCGTGGATTTTATATGTAAGCATATTTAAATATATATCGCAGATTTTTTGCTGGTTCGCGGATTTCTGCGGACAATGGGTCTTTTCATTTCTGGTACATGCTTCCTCAGTTGGTTTGCCCAGTTGATTTCATACAAGGGACGCTATTGGCAGATGGCTGAGAAGCTACCCAGCTTACTTCTCTCTCTCTCTCTCTCTCTCGCGCTGACTTTTTCTGATCCTGACATAGGGGGATTGAGCAGGGGGGCTGTTCGCACACCTAGACGATAAGGACGCTCGTCTAAAAATGCTGAAAGATTATCTTCACGTTGGCTACCTTCTGTGCAGCTGCTTCGTGAAGTGACATGCTGAACGGTGCTTCGCATACTTAAAAGCTCGAAGGGCACGTATTGATTTTTTTATCTGTCTCTCTATCTCTCTCTGCTCCTGACGGAGGGGGTGTGAGCTGCCGCCTTCAACAGCTTTGTGCCGCGGTGCTTCGCATACTTAAAAGCAAACAGCCCTATTGATTTGTTTGCTCCTTTGAAGAGGAAGATATGTTTGCATTCTTTTAATTGTGAGACTGAACTGTCATCTCTGTCTTGTCATGGAGCACAGTTTAAACTTTTGAAAAAGAGACAAATGTTTGTTTGCAGTGTTTGAATAACGTTCCTGTCTCTCTACAACCTCCTGTGTTTCTGCGCAAATCTGTGACCCAAGCATGACAATATAAAAATAACCATATAAACATATGGTTTCTACTTCACGGATTTTCTTATTTCGCGGGTGGCTCTGGAACGCAACCCCCGCGATGGAGGAGGGATTACTGTATACATATATATATATATATATATATACAGTGGAACCCCGGTTTACAAGCAGCTCGGTGTACGAGTAATTCGGTTTACGAGCCGCGATCCGAGCAAAATTTCTGCCCGGTTTACGAGGCTTGCCCGTTTTACGAGCCGAGCTCCGAAACATCACTGCTAGTTTCCGCTTCGCCTTTCTTACCCGGAAACCTCTACCCCTTCTACCCAGAGCCATATCATACATATTGGGTATTAACCATGTCTTCAAAGAAGGCAAGAAGTGGAAAGGACAGCAGCAAGAAGAAAAGGATGCTGTCCGTCGAGTTGAAGCAGGAAATTATAGAAAAGCATGAGAGAGGTGTGCGTGTGATGGAACTCGCCAAAATTTACGACCGCAGTACGTCCACGATATGCACAATACTAAAGCAAAAGGAGACCATAAAGAGTGTAAAAGTAGCAAAAGGCATGACCGTAATTACACCGCAAAGGTCGGCTATCCACGAACAAATGGAAAACCTGCTGTTATTGTGGATAAAAGAGAAAGAGTTGGCAGGAGATATACTTACTGAAACAGTCATAAGCGAGAAAGCTCTCATCATTTACAATGACCTGAAGCAGAAAGAACCATCCACATCTACGGATGTAGTAGAACCAGAATTCAAGGCTAGTCATGGATGGTTCGACAGATTTAAGAAGCGATCAGGCATTCACTCTGTCGTAAGACATGGCGAGGCAGCAAGTGCAGACCAGAAGGCAGCTGGCGAGTTCATCACACGTTTCGCGCAGCTCATCAAGGCAGAATGTTACATCCCCCAGCAAGTTTTTAATTGCGACGAGACGGGGCTTTTTTGGAAGAAAATGCCCCGTAGGACGTACATCACAGCAGAGGAGACGAAGATGCCAGGACATAAGCCGATGAAGGACCGCCTCACCCTTGCATTGTGTGCAAATGCTAGCGGTGACTTTAAAGTGAAGCCACTGCTAGTCTATCATTCAGAGAATCCTCGAGCCTTTAAGACTCACAGGATTCTTAAAGAAAAACTGCAAGTGATGTGGCGCGCCAATCCAAAGGCATGGGTTACGCGGCAGTTCTTCATCGACTGGGTAAATCTCTGCTTTGGACCTGCGGTGAAGAAGTATCTTCAAGAAAACAAACTGCCTCTGCAAGCGTTACTCGTCCTCGACAATGCTCCAGCCCACCCGCCCGGTCTCCAAGACAACATCCGGGAAGAATATCAATTCATAAAAGTCCTCTACCTCCCACCCAACACGACTTCAATCCTGCAACCGATGGATCAGCAGGTCATTTCCAATTTCAAAAAGCTCTACACGAAGCATCTGTTCAAACGATGCTTCGATGTGACAGAAAATACGGAGCTAACAGTCCGAGAGTTCTGGAAAGAACATTTCAACATCGTGCAATGCCTACGCATGATTGACCTGGCGTGGAAAGAAGTGACCAGAAGAACACTGAATTCTGCATGGAAGAAGTTCGTAAGCTTTTAAAAAGCAGGCAAAAGCAAACATCGTTGCATAGGTATCTTTGTACTAAAACTGAAACTGCTATAAGTGAAGGTGCCGAAAGTGCAGCCAAAATGGCAAAAACAGATGATTAGCATAAAAAAAAAATCATACGTACGTAATGTTAAGTGTTAGGCTAAGTTTAAAGTTAAGAAAGTTTATTTTTTTACAATTCATGTACGTACGTACAGTTAAGAAAGTGCAATTTTAGTTTTTTTTGATGTGAAGGTGCCGAAAATGCAGCCAGTCCTCCCTCCCTCCCTCCTCCCTCCCTCCTTCCTCAGCAGCTCTCCGTTATCTGCCGCCAAGGTAAGATTACATTTTCTTAAGTTGGTTTATCTTTTATTTAACTATATTTACTAATACAGTATTTTGATGTTTGTTTCTTATTTAAAAACATGTTTTTTTCCATTATTTATGACATTTTGGGGACTTTTTGGGAGGGCTGGAACGGATTAATCTCATTTCTATTATTTTAAATGGGAGAAAATTTGTTCGGTTTACGAGCAGATCGGGTTACGACCTCGGTTCTGGAACGGATTAAACTCGTAACCCGGGGTTCCACTGTATACACATACAGACACATATATATACATATACATATTTACATATCTACATATATATACACATATATACATATCTACATACATACACATATATCTATATATATATATATCTCTATCTATCTATATCTCTATCTATATAAATATATATATCTCTATCTATCTATATCTCTATCTATCTATATATATATATATATCTATCTATATCTCTATCTATCTATCTATTTATATATATCTCTATCTATCTCTATCTATCTATCTATATATCTATATATATATATCTCTATCTATCTATCTATCTATCTATCTATCTATCTATCTATAGATAGATAGATAGATAGATAGATAGATAGATAGATAGATAGATAGATAGATAGATAGATAGATAGATAGATAGATATATCTATATATATACATCCCCGTGCTTTGCAGCGGCGAAGTACTGCTTTTAAATTTTTATTAAGAAGAAAACCTTTTTAAATTGAGTGAAAATCTACCAATAACAATTTGTTAAGGATCTGTTTTTTTGTGAAGCTGAGTTCACACAGCCTCTCCGCTGTTTTATAAACGAACGTCATATAAGGTCTTCCTTTTTCTAATATGACCAAGCTGTGCAAGCACACTCTTGAGAATGCAACATATAGTTGTACAGGAGAAAAGCAATCTTGCCTGAAATCAATGGCAACCTTTTTTAGGTCTGTGAACTTAATTTAAACTTTAGGTTTACACGGTGCTTTCTTTCCGAAGTACCTGCACTCATGAATATGTCTGTATGCGTCAGTCGCTCAAATCCCCGTGGTTCGCACCGGCGAAGTTCTGCTTTTAAATTTTTATTAAGAAGAAAAGAAAACCTTTTAAAATTGAGGTAAAATATACCAATAGCAGTTTATTAAGGATCTGTTTTTTTTGTGAAGCTGCCTTCACTCGAGTGATCACTTCGAGCTTTAAGCCTGAGAAATCACCCCGTAAATGCACACGTTTAATTGCACATCTATCTATCTATCTATCTATCTATCTATCTATCTATCTATCTATCTATCTATCTATCTATCTATCTATCTATCTATCTCTCTCTCTCTCTCTCTCTCTCTCTCTATATATATATATATATATATATATAATCTATCTATCTATCTATCTATCTATCTATCTATCTATCTATCTATCTATCTATCTATATCTATCTATCTATCTATCTATCTATCTATCTATCTATCTATCTATCTATCTATCTATCTATCTATCTATCTATCTCTATCTATATATATATATCTCTATCTATCTATATATATATATACATCCCCATGCTTTGCAGCGGCGAAGTACTGCTTTTAAATTTTTATTAAGAAGAAAACCTTTTTAAATTGAGTGAAAATATACTAACAACAATTTGTTAAGGATCTGTTTTTTTGTGAAACTGACTTCACACAGCCTCTCTGCTGTTTTATAAATGAACGTCATATAAGGTCTTCCTTTTTCGTTGCTATGCCAATGGAAGCAGCCTTTTTATTTAATCCTGTTTTTACGATTGTTCTGTTTGTATATCACGTTGTCAGTTCAGCACTCCGGTTGTAATATGACCAAGCCGTGCAAGCACACTCTTGAGAATGCAACGTATAGTTGTACAGGAGAAAAGCAATCTTGCCTGAAATCAATGGCAACCTTTTGTAGGTCTATGAACTTAATTTAAAATTTAGGTTTACACGTTGCTTTCTTTCCGAAGTACCTGCACTCATGAATATGTCTGTATGCGTCAGTCGCTCAAATCCCCGCGGTTCGCACCGGCGAAGTTCTGCTTTTAAATTTTTATTAAGAAGAAAACAAAACCTTTTAAAATTGAGGTAAAATATACCAATAACAGTTTGTTAACGATCTGTTTTTTTTGTGAAGCTGCCTTCACTCGAGTGATCACTTCGAGCTTTAAGCCTGAGAAATCACCCCGTAAATGCACACGTTTAAATGCACATCTGTTAATATGTATGCTTACAAAGTATTAAAAGACACTCAACAATTACACAGTATTAAAAGACACTTAACAATTAATGTCATTTACCTTCGTTCCCGCGTTTGACTCGTGCTGTAAATCTCTTCCTTGTTTTCACTTCACGTGATTACGTAGGAGGCGTAATACGTGATGACGCGATACGTGACTCCGCCTCCTCCATTAGAGTATATGGACAAAAAACAGGTTCCAGTTATGACCATTACGCGTAGAATTTCGAAATGAAACCTGCCTAACTTTTGTAAGTAAGCTGTAAGGAATGAGCCTGCCAAATTTCAGCCTTCTACCTACACGGGAAGTTGGAGCATTAGTAATGAGTGAGTGAGTGAGTGAGTCAGTCAGTCAGTCAGTGAGTCAGTGAGGGCTTTGCCTTTTATTAGTATAGATTCCATACAATACAGTTTATTTTTGTATAGCCCAAAATCACACAAGAAGTGCCACAATGGGCTTTAACAGGCTCTGCCACTGGACAGGCCCCCAAGCCTTGACTCTCTAAGAAGACAAGGAAAAACTCCCAAAAAAACCCTACTAGGGAAAAAATGGAAGAAACCTTGGGAAAGGTAGTTCAAAATGAGACCCCTTTCCAGGTAGGCTGGGCGTACAGTGGGTGTCAAAAAAGGGGGTAAATACAACACAATACAAAGAACAGAACACAAGTAATCCTCAATACAATATAATAGTGCAATAGAAATATTACAAGTAGTGAGCAGAATTTAACAGTAGATGATATCACATAATAGGATTTGAATTTGTTTAGAATCCTTAACATATATCCAGCCATCAGTCTTTTTTTAGAGCTGCATAAACCAATTTAGGGTTGTGGAACACTGGCAGCAGATGCAAAGTGAAGAACAACCCAGGGCAGGGTACCATTCAATACATATCCTGAAATGCAATTTCTTTAATTAAGTGCAAAACCCAAACTTAGCTAAAGGCAGTATTCATTACAACTGTGTACATGCATAAAACTTGTCACACACGTGCGCATGGGAGGCAGCAAAAGGGCTTGAGTAAGGGCAATCCGAGTTATACCAGGATGTGGCAGAGTGCACTGACTCTTTTTCTCCCTTTCCTGTAGACCATTCATGGGAGATTCCACCTGGCCCTCTTGACATCACTTCTGGGACTAAGCCTATGGAAGGAGACCTTGCCGGCTCCGGCCCCTGTGATGTCACATCCGGCTCGAACCTATGGCTGAAGACCTTCATGAGCCCGACCCCTTTGACCTCACTTTTCCCTATTCCCTTAGTTCTTTTTTGGACTTGGTTTTGTGCACATCAGTGCTGTATGCATTTGAACGACTTTGCAGCCAGCAAATCAATTATACGGGTGGCTGCCCCAAACCTTTCTATGACTCTGAGTGGAGTTCGTGACAAACTCCATATATATTTTGTCAAACCCAACAAACCAAACACTTTACCTGCTCGCACAAGAGTGTACAAAAGATGCCACCAAACAAACCATCTCTGCCTCTTAGGTCTGCCTACACATTTGTGAAATAACAGTCTGTCTGCTTATGTGGCTTTTTGACATTTGCTTTTCTCCAAGACCACCTTTGCCAAAACTCTCCATCCAACCTTCGGCTTACTGTATATACTTGCATTTAAGTCAGGTCTTGAAACACAAAAAATCGATCATAAAATCAGACCCCGACTTATACACCCGTTCAAAAATGCAACACTTATCTTTTTTTTTTATCTTCTTCCTTCCTCCAATCTCGCTTCAGTTTTTCAGACACATTAAATTTTGTTGCAGCAGTGCAGTTACCAAATTCTTTCACCACTTTAATGATTTTTAATTTAAAACCAGCTTCATATTTTCTTCTGATTGAACGCTCCATTGTAGATAAGGGATGCTCTAACGATAAAGGTGTATGAGGGTGTGAGATACAAAAAACACAAAACTGTGCAAATGTTGCTTCAGAGTAGTTTGGGTATTACTGTGTGGTCACGTAGGCACAATACATAGAAAAAAAAGGCAGTGTGCTCTGTGGTTACTCTCTCAAGTGGTCGTTAGCATATCATAATCTCTTGGACCAATAGCGTGAGTTTTCCGCATTCGACTTATACAACTGTCATTATAAAATAACAGAAATTATATGGTAAAATCAAGCCCCGACTTATCCACGGGAGAACTTAAACGTGAGTATATATGGTAGATGGTTCCATCCAGTAGCTTTAAACCCTATACCATGGATCACTTTGGGACAAGCTCTGGAATAACACTGGCGGTCAAGGATGCAACAGCAAAGCTATTCTACAAGTAGAACCCCTCTTAATGCCACCTGTTGCCCTTGCACTCCTGAATTTTAAATAACCTCTGAAAGGTGATTTTCTGACTAAATGGCACCATAAACGGGCAAGTTGCTAGCCATTTCATTAAGCCTGGAATATCAGCTGTCTGTTATAAGGCAAGAAAATCTATATTCCTGCAAAACCTCCCTTGCCCCCTTGTCTTGGTCAGAAGATCAGGTGCACTCATAGTAAGTAAAAATGCTTGCCCCCTGAAGAACTACTGGAAGACAGCCATTTTCCTCACAGAAAGCTTCTGTTTGTCCCTGGTGTTCTGATGTAAAGCACTTCCAGGAGACCTAGTATCTTTACATGATCCTTACAGACAGCAACTGAAGACAATGCTTAACTTAGAAATACTGCAGATCTGTTCATAATTACCCTTTATTTTCCATGTTTCTGTGTGTAGCCAACTTTGCAACCATGGGTTCACTACTGCTTGAATTTCCTTCAGCCTTCTGCTTTGCTGATTAGCTTTTCAAGGAAGGTAACATTATAGGCAATCACAAGTAGCATGTCATCTTAAAATCCCCAAGATAAATAAGCCTACTACTGGAGGCAGTGCTTTTAATTAAAGGGACAGACTCCAGAATGTCGTAGCTGCCAATGTTAGTGATGACCCTTCATAACTATGTTAGGTAAACTCAGAGTTTTTCATTAAATTGGAAACAACAGAGTTTTGTGTTGCAGTGTAAAGTTTTTGAACTCTCTTACTGTCAGCTGGTCATTTGAGCAAGCAAAAGCAAGCTCACTGTGACATCACGTTAACCTTCCAAAAGAGCAATATGAAGTGAAATAGCTTGTATAGTGAAATAGTGAAGACACTGCAGAAAACTATTAAGTGAACTAAGAACTGCCTCTCCTACAATACAATACAATACAGTTTATTTTTGTATAGCCCAAAATCACACAGGAAGTGCTGCAATGGGCTTTAACAGGCCCTGCCTCTTGACAGCCCCCCAGCCTTGACTCTCTAAGAAGACAAGGAAAAACTCCCAAAAAAAACCTAGTAGGGAAAAATGGAAGAAACCTTGGGAAAGGCAGTTCAAAGAGAGACCCCTTTCCAGGTAGATTGGGCGTGCAGTGGGTGTCAAAAGAAGGGGGTCAATACAATACAATACAGTACAGTACACAGAACAATTTCTCAATATAGTAAGAAATATAAAAAAAAAAAAAAATATATATAAATTTTAGAAGTACAGAGTAGAATTTAACAGTAGATGATATATCCCATAATTAGATTTGTATTTGTATAGAGTCCTGGAGACCTCATCCTTCAAGCTGCCTCCCCCATTTGGCCATTCCACAGCTGAGACAGTGCTGGGCCAGCCAATCCGATGAAAGGACCCCTCTCTCCCACGATTCCTGCGATCCTCCATCTGGGATGACTTTTCCTTAGGCAGGCAAAACAACTTGGCAGGTGGGCCATGGCACCAAGTGCCACATTTGAGTACCGAGAAGAAAAACAGAGTAAGTGAGGGTTAGTATCCAATTATAACTGTCATGTTACTTATGTTTAAGTGCTAATGACTAACAACAGAGATGCAGTCTGTACAGTTAATCAGCAGCTCTAGTCAGGATATGCTAAACTGAAGTAGTGAGTCTTCAGCCGGGATTTGAAAGCTGTGACCGAAGGGGCATCTCTTATAGTAGCAGGCAGACCATTCCACAGTTTAGGGGCCCTGTAACTAAAAGCTCGACCCCCCACTGTTATTTTATTAATCCTTGGAATCATAAGCAGACCGGCATCTTGAGATCTTAATGTGCGCTCAGGTTTGTAAGTCATGATAAGTTCAGACAAGTAAGCCGGACCTTGGCCATTTAATGCTTTATATGTTAAAAGAAGGATTTTGAAATCTGCCCTAAACTTAACCGGGAGCCAGTGTAAGGATTTAAGAACTGGAGTTATGTGTTCGTATTTTCTTGTTCTTGTAATAATTCTCGCAGCCGCATTTTGGATTAACTGGAGGCTGTATAAAGAACAGTTTGAACATCCAGTGAACACCGCATTGCAGTAGTCAATCCTACTAGAGATAAATGCATGAATTAGTTTCTCAGAATCCTGTTTATTTAAAAAGCGCCTTAATTTCCTAACATTTTTAAGATGGAAGAAACATGTTTTGGACAACTTTGTAATATGCGCTTTAAATGACATGCTAGAGTCAAAGATAACTCCTAGATTGCGGGCTGATTCAGTATAATTAATGGGGATTCCAACTGAGTTAAATGATGACAAAATATTGTTGTGATCAGCGTCATTCCCTCCAACAATTAACATCTCTGTTTTATCTGTATTTAAAGACAAGTAGTTCTTATTCATCCACTCCTTTAATTCACTAACACAACTAATTAAAGACAACATTGGAGAAACTTCATTTGATTTAAATTAAAGGTATAACTGGGTGTCATCTGCATACGAGTGAAAATTAACATTATGTTTCCTAATGATAGATCCCAGTGGAAGCATGTACAGTGAAAACAGTAAAGGTCCCAGTACTGAGCCCTGCGGGACACCATATTGAACTTCTGTGTATAATGATGGAGTACTGTCAGCACATTTCTGTACATATTGGGATCGATTTGATAAGTAAGAACTAAACCAAGCGAGCACGGTGCCTGTAAGCCCAACATCATTTTCTAGCCTGTGCAGTAAGATAGAATGGTCGATGGTGTCAAATGCTGCACTTAAGTCCAACAACATAATTACAGTTGAGTTTCCTTCATCAGAGGATATCAGAATGTCATTTACAACCCGTGTTAGTGCCGTTTCTGTACTATGACCAGTGCGAAAACCAGACTGGAATTTCTCAAATAAATTGTAATGCATAAGGTGTGTCTGAAGCTGACTGGCGACTACTTTTTCTAGTATTTTAGAGAGAAACGGTAAATTTGAAATAGGCCTATAATTATTTAGTTTATGTGGGTCAAGGTCTGACTTTTTAAGTAATGGTTTAATGACTGACACTTTTAGTGCATCTGGTACTGTGCCATGCAATAATGAACTATTGATAATGTTTAGGATAGGCGCTGCAAGAACATCCATTGCACTTTTTACTAGTTTTGTTGGCACTGGATCTAGGGAACAAGTAGTGGGCTTCATTTTAGAAATTAAACTTAAGACTTCCTGCTCAGTTACAGGATTAAAATTACTAAAGTGCTGAGTGCAATGTGAGACAGGGTCTGCTAAGCTAGTATTTGGTTTGTACTGTGATGCAGAGATCTGGGATCTTATATTTTTAATTTTCTCATTGAAGAAGTTAATAAAGTCTGTACTGCTAATGTCTGTTGGTATTTTGCACTGTTGATCTGAATTTCCATTTGTTAATTTAGCCACTGTTCTAAACAGTGCCCGAGGATTTTTATTATTGCTATCTATTAATGTAGAATAATATTCTGACCGAGCTTTAAAGAGGGCTTTTTTATATTTATTAACACTCTCTGTCCATGCAATTTGAAAGACCTGTAGCTTTGTTGTTCTCCATCTGCGTTCCAGTTTTCGACACTCTAATTTAAGAGCTCGAGTGTTTTCATTAAACCAGGGAGAGTTTCTATGTGCTTTGATCACTTTTGTTTTAAGGGGAGCCACTGTGTCCAGAGCATCTCTCAAGGTCACATTATAATGTGATGTTAGCTCATCTAAATTGTTTTCTGTGTTTACATTTGATGTTAACTGATCTAAATGGTTTTCCACAATTACACTCGACTTACTCAAAGTATCTATAAATTTTGAAGCAGAATTACAATCTAGATGCCGCACTGTCTTTGTTTTAATCTGGGAGTGTGTTCGCAAGGGCAGGACCAAATCAAATGTAATTAAGTAGTGATCAGAAATAACTTCATTTAATGGAGTAATAATTAAATTTTGAATTTCAACTTTGTAAGTTATAATTAAATCTAATGTGTGGTTATGATTATGAGTTGGACCTTTGACATTCTGACAAAATCCTACTGAATTTAACAAATAAGTAAAACATTTGCTAAAAGTGTCACTTTCCACATCAATGTGTACATTAAAATCTCCCATCAGTACTACGTGATCATAATTTATAGCCAAGTCAGATAAAAGGTTGCTAAATTCAGACATGAACAATGAGTACGGCCCTGGTGGTCTATAGACTAGCACTATAATTGTGTTGGAATCTGTTTTAATATTTAAAATGAATGCTTCAAAGGATGTAAAGTTGCCTAAATTTTTAGAAGTGATTTGCATTTTGTTACAATGAATTATTCCAAGGCCCCCTCCTCGACCTGAATCTCTAGACTTATGAAGGAACGAGTATCCATCTGGTGACGCCTCAGCTAGGGGTACAGTGTCACATTTACTAAGCCAGGTTTCGGTGAGAAGACACAGATCAGATTTTGTACTTAATATAATATCATTTACCAAAACAGCTTTAGTGCCAAGAGAGCGAATGTTCAATAAGCAGCATTTAAAACTGTATGCTTCTTTCTGAATTGGTGATATACTTTTTGTTTTAATTTGTAGTAAATTTCTATTACAGATGCCCCTGGTGGAGGGTCTGGTTTTATCCCTTGGTCTAATTATACACCTTATTTTTTGGTTATCAATTAATTTAAGGTTTGTATCAAGACTAAATTTACTGGATGCCCCAAGACAAGGATTATGGGTAACAGCTTCAGGAAAGTAACAGGTGGGATAAACAACAGCCTGTGATTTAAGATCACATGACTGCGGCCTGGATGGTGCTCTAATCAGTCAACCAGGCAGTTTTGCTGCCATATTTTGGGATAATACATAAGATCCCCTCCAGTTAGGATGAAGACCATCTCTTCTGAAAAATCCAGGCTTTTCCCAAAAATCATCCCAATTGTTCACAAACGCTATGCTTTTGTTTGCACACCAGGTTTCTAGCCAGCAGTGAAGGGAATGCAATCTGCTATAAATCACATCCCCTCTATATAATCTTGGTAAGGGGCCAGATACAACTAAATTCCGACATTTTCTTTTAGCTTTGATGCAAAGAGAGATGAAGTTCCTCTTTAATACCTCAGATTGCTGTGAATAAATATCATTAGTGCCGACATGCAGCAATAAGGTAGATACTTCATCGTCGGCGACACGGTCCAATGCGGCCTCTATGCCAGAAATCTTGGCCCCTGCGAGGCACTTAACATGAACTACTGGTTTAACATAGTTTGGAATTCTAACATTCCGCACTATGGAATCGCCAATTATGAGCACTTTCTTATTCTCAGTTTCCACAGGCGCGCTGCGGAGTGCTGAGAATCTGTTCTGGGTCCGAATTGGTGACCTGGGTGCCGGGGGACTACATTTTGGATTCTTAGACCCCCGTCTTACTGTTACCCACTCGCCCTGTGGCTGAATTGGTGCTGCTGACTTTGGCCGTGCAATGACTACAGTGGGGCCAGGAGAGTTTGAAGCCGAATCAGAAGTAGCCGAATTGTCTAAACAAACCGAGTCGATCCAATTTTCGGTTTGCCTAATCGCTATCAGATTCCTAACGCGGTCCTCCAATTCGCGTATTTTCCTGACCAACTCTAAATTAACTAAACACTTTTGGCAGGTGAAGCTGTCTACAATGTCGGCTGGAAAACCTGAACTTTACATGCTGCAGGACACACAACATATAAACGTGCCCTCAACGGGCAGAGCGCAGATGGAACTTACGTTTAGTGGTGATGTCATCTTCTCCGTTTTCTGTAGTTTATTTAAGTGCTTTCTGCTTCAGAGACCGTCGGCTTCAAGTTTCTCACTGCCGGTTATTTCTTCTGGTCAGCTGCCGGCTTTACTTCCGATGAACTTGCTCGGGTGTTTGCGAAGGGTTACGTGCCTGTGGGAGACGCCGCTGCTCGGTGCTTCTGCTCGGTGCTTCCGCTCGTGCTTCCGCCTGTGTGTGAGAGAGAGAGAGAATGAACAAACTTCCATCCATCCATCCTCTCCTGTGTTATATACTTTATTATCTGTCTGTTATATATGTTTTATATAAGCAACTATCCTAATTCTACATTTGTATTTAATAATAGTTCATACAAGGGTAATGGTCAGAAACCCATTGTCAAAAAACAGAACAGAGTGAAATTATAGAATAAATATTTCCCAGTAGGCTATAGGTGTACAGGGTCAGTGTGGTCACATCAGATCACTAAGCTGTAGCTTGTCATGAATATTGAAAGAGTCATGAAAATGGTTACAGTATAATACCACAAGCTATAATGTTTTGTTATAGTGAGCATTTTTGCTATAATTGACTTTTATATGAAATCCATCAGTAAAATTAAATAACTTAGAGGTAATAATGTTAAACAGGCAGTTGACAACATATTTAAAATATTTAAGGAAAATAAACATGTCTTTAAAATGTCAAATCACTTGATCAGCAAATTTGCTGTGTGTCCTCAACAGCATTGAAAATGAGTATCTCTTAAGCTTAAAGTGTGCATACTGATTCTGCAGCTCAGTGACAGAAGGATCACTTGTACAATTTTGATTCAATTTCTCACCTCATTATTAAATTATGCAGAAAATATATTTGACTAGCTGCATTATTCTATACAAAGTATTAGAAACACTTTACATTAAGTGTCTCTTTTTTATGCCTATTGGTAAAATATTGCCAAAAGGCAGTATGCTTGAGTGAACAGAACAGGAAATTCAGATAATGTCTGAATAGGAAAGCCAAAGAGAATAGTTGTAAAGCAAGCTGGGGTTTGTAACCAAAGTGACAAAAGAACTGATATCCAAAGCTGAAAATGAGACCTGGGCTCATATTTACAAAAAGACTCAGAATTACTACTAGTAAATGCACTAAATGTCACACTTAAATAAGAATTTGCCCTACCTCAGAATAGATACATAAGAAGTACAGTATTTATGAACACATCCTTGTCCCCGTCCCATCGAGGAGTAGGAAGCCACATCTGAGAACGAATGACATCATGAATTCTCAACACCCCAAGCCCCAAATCGGAAGTCATGATGACATTTTGTATTTTTTTGATACTAACATTAAGGCTTCACCACATAGATAATAATAATAACAATATGAAGAATAAGTACAACAATAAGGAGAAGACTATTCAAAGTAGTAGGATAATAATAATTAGGTACATTGAATAAAGGATTTGATCAGAACCTAAAGATGCTCCCAGTCCATCCATCAGCTAATGGAGTACAAAAGATCACATTTTATGGACACAGCACACATCCTTCATAAGATGATTAGGTAAATCGCTTTATGTCTTGTTGAGATCTGGACTTACCAGCAAACCACCAAAACACATAACGTGACCTACACTTTAATTAATGTAAATCCAAATTGTCAAATCGATATCTTTCTTTGAGTTCATTGTTGTCCATTATTTCCGAAACATTCTGCATTTCACAGGATGTGCATGCCGATCTCTGCCTGAAGAGTTAGGAAAGTTCACGAGTTCTTCTAAATTTGGGTGAAGTTAGGAGTAGTTTCCTAAATTGGAAAATTGATAAAATGCTTTTACTTTTGCTACTCCTAAAAATAACATCAGATTTGTAACACTGAGACGCTTCGTAAATTCAGATCCTGAGCCATATGTCAGTCTTTCTAGAAACTTCATCTTGTAGCACATATGCAGGTGAACAAGGAAAGTATGGGCATCAACAAAGGATGCAAGAGCAAAATTTCTTCTACTACGTAACAAGTGATTCAGATTAACATGTGGTAGGGAAGCCTATATACGTTGGGAGTACTGACAGATAGGAAAGGAACAAGCTGTACTCTGTCTCAGTGCCAGAAAATAGGCAACTAAACATGGATTGGAACCTCAGTCTCTGTACAAGTACAAGAATAAAATGTCAGACAGAACATCTTTTGTCTGCCAGAGGGCAAGAGGCTCAGTGACTCAGGATGTGGTTGGGATGTCTGACTCTTCACTTAATGTGAAAATAAGCATCAGCACCTGCTTGCTTCTAGATGGCATATGGTCCAAGATTGGAATACTCATCACTGTGACTTTGTTAAATGTACTGAAGGAGTTCACTGGTGTATTGCTCGCTAGAAGGAGCTGTGGTCTTGTGTAACAGTTATAGTTATAGAGCTAACCCAGACCGCAGACATTATTCTGGCAGAATCCCAAAAGTGACCCTAGTAAAAGGGTTTAATGCCATCTCCATGTTAGAAGCCAGTGGAATGTAGAATTGCGTGGTTAGCTATAACCAGAAAGAGGTCGGGTCAGGGATCCAGAGAAAAGAATGATAGGTAAGAGAGGGAGAGAATGGTAATGGCAGTTGATTGATTGAGTAAGTGGACAAGCCGCCCCACAACTGGTTTAAATAAACCCGGAAAGTTTAAAGGGTCCATTTTGCTTTGCTTTAGTTGTATTTTGTTTATTTGCCTTTGGTTACACCTCTTGTGTATTTCATTCATTTTAAGAAACATTTTTTTGCAAGTATTTTGAGATTCTTTGACTTTGTTTTAGGTAGAGAATGTTCACAAGCACCCCCTACCCCCACAAGCATACTCTGTTTAAAAAAAAAAAACATAGATTTAGATTATATAAATTATCAGGATAAAATGGAATACATTTCCAATCTTACAGTGGTGATTTACCATAAGCATGTATTTAGTTCATGTTTACTGTGTTTTATAAAATTTAATAAGAAAGACAAGCAAATGAGACAAAGCTTTTTTTTCCAGAAATGAATGATAACGTGTGCAGTTTTTTTGCTTAAGCTGTATTTGATCAAGACAATACCAGGATAAGAAAGATTTTGCAGGAAAATAAACAACAGAGATTAGGAGTGAATAATAGAATAGAGATATCCAGAGAGAGACAGCAGGAGAACAGGAAAATTGCAAAAGCAAACAAAAACAACTGTTAGAGACACAAAATATAATGTAAGACCAGTTTACGGCGACTGTGGAAATCTGGAGGACTACTGGCACCAAATTGGTAACAACAATATGTTTTGCTTTAAGACCCTTCAACAACCTCTAATGTCAGTCATATTTCTTACAAATGATGAATTAAATGACTCAAAAATGTGTTGAATTCCATTTGGCAAATAATGAGCTTTCTAAGTCATAGAGGACAGAATGAGATAGCAAGTAAAAATCTGCAAACATTTTTAGATGTTATTAAAAGGGTAAGATTCCCAGCACTTAACACGTCCTTTGGGGCACTTTGTGAAGAATCTAAGATTTACTTTGTGGGTATTACATACAATGGAGTGTTACACAATGTCAATTTAGAATGGGTAAAGGGCCATCACAAAAACTAGTCATTTAGACCACCAGGGTTTGCAAAATATCACTAGTTGTTTTAAGGCAAAATAGAGCTTAAGAATTTAAACCTCTAAAGGGCAACCTTTGTTACTTTGTACAGCATTGTAATATTCTGCTTCCTTATTTGTAGAGTATTTAAAAGAAAGAAGTGTTCTGTATCGTCAGATTCTTTTAAATTAAAAGGTGATTTCATATTGTCTTTGTCTAGCACTTACATTTCTTCCCTTTTATTTCTTCTGCTATCTTTAAAATTGAAGATGGTTGGACCAATGGCTCTCAACTTCAATGATTAATCAGAATAAAATAGTAAAAGAGATTTTTTATCACATCTTTTGAATTTTGCCCGAGAAGACTATTGGTAATAATAATATTTTTAAGAAATTCTATTTTTTAAAGATCTGCTTCCAGATTTATCCAGAAAGTCACAGAATTCCATTTTGAATGATGATAATTTGCAGTAAAATGAATACAAAAATGTTTTATGTCAATGTTAAAAAAGGAGCAATGTGTTTTCATTGGATTACACATAGGAATAAATGTAAATATCAAAAGTGTGACTTTCTATCAACAACATTTATTAATAAAACATATTTTCATACAGAAGTGTTGGTCAAAGTGCTTTAAAAATAATACAGGAATTACAATTGAAAGAATCAGTGTCTGACTGGAAAATATATTCTATGGTCAAATGGCCAGGGAGGAGAAAAAAACAAAAACTCCCGTTGGGGATCCTGAGGAAAATAAAAACCTGTTGTGGTTTCAAGTTTAAAAGACTGCCCAGCTCCTACCCCGGGGCTTTCTAGAGAACTTAAACACAACAAAGTGATGTATTAAAATCTAGATATAACGCAATGTCCTAAAACATTCAATGCAGCAGGTATAATGTTAGTTATAGCATCCTTAATCCCTACAGAGTACTTTGACCAAAGCGACAGTGGAGCTGAGCACCACCACACTATAAGTAGTAATTAGTAACTGTAAAAATGAAATAGGAATAATTACAACTGTCTCATAATTTTACTCCCTGAAAACAGCTATGTCCACCACTTCAATAAATTCAGATCTTAAAATGCGATGCTGCAGGATTGTGCAGGGCTAATTTTACTGTTATATGATGATGCACTAAAAATAATTTAAAAAGTAAAATGAAAAAGTGTGCTTTCAACAATTTTTTACATTTTCAACAGTACTAGCCTGTCATGTCTCCATATGTAAAATATTCCAGATTTTCAGTGTATACAAGCAAAAGGCCACCTCAGCAGATCTTTTATGCTTCCCTCTCAGAATATTGAGCAAGCCAGTGTTTAAAGATCTGAGATTATGATTAGAGATGTGCGGGGTCAGTCATTCTGAAATATAGGAAGTTGTAAGATTGCTCACAGCTTTATAGACAAGAGTTCTTTAAAATGAATCCTGAAAGACACAAACAGCCTATGTAATAATGCTTCTACTGATGAAATGTGTTCTTATTTTCCCCTTTTTTAGTAAAGATTCCTGCATTTTGAACATGTTGTAGCCAATTTATATTTTCATATATCTCATGGTATTCCTGATGGGATTATGTTACAATAATTTAGTCTTCTAAAAACAAAAGCATATATTAATTTTTTTAGCTTGTTGGAATGATATAAAATTTGAAACATACAGTATACTATATGTCTTAAATGGAAAAACACAGCTTTTGTAATATAGTTAATGTTATTTAGAATTTACCTCTGCATCCAGATTTTTTAGTCTTAATTTGCAAAGTCAGATGATCATGTTCCTCCTCAGATCTTCAAGTTCTACTGAAGACAATAACTAGAATTTCTGCTCATCCATTTTGTAATTCTAGAATAAGACATTGTCAAGAGGCTGAAAGCCTCGGGGTCATCTGGCACTATAGATAAGTATATCTGTGTGTTGTCCACATAGCTATGTTGATTTGTTTGGAAATGATCTGATCAATTGGGACCTAAAACCGATCCCTGAGGCAAATATATGTAATATCATACATTTCTCAAATAGCATCACCAAGACGTATAAAGAATGTTCTCCCAAATATATGATTTTAACAGTTTTAAGCCATTGTCTAAGATTTATAGATTTAAACTCAGTATTTAAGTCAAAGGCTGCGGTAGGTTGGCACCCTGCCTGGGATTGGTTCCTGCCTTGTGCCCTGTGTTGGCTGGGATTGGCTCCAGCAGACCCCCGTGACCCTGTGTTCGGATTCAGCGGGTTGGAAAATGGATGGATGGATGGATTTAAGTCAAAGAGAACAACAACATGTATTAATACAGCACATTTTTATGCTCAAATTGCTTTACAAGGACTGATATGTAATTTGTATCTGCATTAAGCTATAAGATCATTTACTACTTTGACCAAAGCATTTTCAATGCTATAATTACAGTAGATCTATTGTAAAACCTAATACTTATCAGCAATATCCTTTTTCTTCAATTACTAATTTAACTGTTAAACACTTTTATCTAAGATTTTGCTTAAAACGAGTTGGTTAGAATTGTCAAAAACAGAAAAGTCAAGGTTATTTTCTTTAAGGAAAGGTTTGACTCATGCAGTTTCTAAAGAATATGGAAAAATAGCAGATTGTACTGAATATGTCATTTAAGCAGTCAGCCTTCTTTGATGAAGAACTGGTTGAAGAACAAGACGAGAACAGGCCATTCAA
Source organism: Erpetoichthys calabaricus (assembly GCF_900747795.2). Classification (NCBI taxonomy): domain Eukaryota; kingdom Metazoa; phylum Chordata; class Cladistia; order Polypteriformes; family Polypteridae; genus Erpetoichthys; species Erpetoichthys calabaricus. The sequence goes on from NC_041394.2 coordinate 84,154,425, forward strand.
CCCAACAAAGCGTGCCAGTCCTATATACTTAATTCTTCTAAAAAACATCGTCTAGTTTTTAAACTACCTAAAGTCTTACTGTCTACCATGCTACTTGGTAGCTTATTTCAAGTGTCTATGGTTCTCTGTGTAATGAAAAACTTCCTAATATTTGTGCAAAATTTACCCTTAACAAGTTTCCAGCTCTGTCCCCTTGTTCTTGATGACTTCATCCACTGTAACCCTGGAATGAGCCTAGTCGCTCTTCTCTAGTGCTGCTATGCCCTTTTTGTAGCCCGGAGACCAAAACTGCACACAGTACTATAGATTAGGCCTAACCAGTACATTATAAAGCTTGAGCATTACCTCCTTGGACTCATCTGAACTAATCTATGAAGTTCCAATTTCTACTGTTGAAGCTTTTGAAAAGAACGTCAGGAACTTAATGAAGAGGTCATGGTCATCATCCAAGACCAGTGATGCACTTCAAGTTCCCTAGCGAGATCAACGTTTCTAATGGAGGAATCAAGGTGTAGATTATAAGAAAGTGGTAGGTACAGGAAGCAGTGCCACTGGCAAAACTGCAACTGTGGCCCAAGAAATTGACAAGTTCAGCGACCTGTGGTGGAACAGGCCTTGACAGCATACTATAGAGCAGAACAAGGCAAATTAAACCTGACATAGTTGCTTTGTTACATAGTGCAAATGCAACAGTAAAGTGTATGCCATTATGAGCAGAGGCAGTGGCAGGGAGTGTACAATACAATCTATCTATGCTATAATTTTCAGTTTGCTCATCATTGTCTGTTAGGACATCATCATGTCCTTAGTGCCTTGAAAAAGACATACTAGAGCACATCATAAGTGATAGTCCTGGGTGACTGATACTACCACTTATGAATATTTCCTGATAATTTTTGCATACATAATCTTTAGAGGTATCATCCATAGTGAGCAATTGGATCTTATAGATCAACAAACCGCATCCATGAAGTCTATATAAATGTCACAATCCCTAAGAATGGCATGAAATGTCTCCTCCTCCACTCTCCACTGAATATCAGCCAAAGGAGGACCTAAGAAAGAAGCTCAGAATTTCAGAGAGCATGTACACACTGAGTAGATTGTTGTGTGGTTGGCATGAAATTCTACAAAATGTTGCTTTGCATGATTAATTTGGGGAGGACAACATGGAGGAGGACAATAATTGGAAGTAAACCAAGAAGGTTTGCTGGTTCTGATTCAAACCATTTTTGAGAAAATTGTGAAAAGCCTTGGAATCCAGCCATTTAGTCAGGATATGGAATTTTATTTAGAAGCAGTGGATACGACTGGATACGTTTGTTTTGGATTTACCACTGTGGTATTCTTGCATACTGTAGATCTTTTGAACCCTACTAATCAAGGAAGTTTCAGTTTCCACTGTTGAAAGTTTTGAAAGGAAGTTCTGAATGCCATAAGCGGGGATGGAGAATTACCACCATAACTATTAAGGTGGGCTGCTGAGGATCTGAAGGCAGGTCTATAAGAAAGCCAATATTCAGTTAGGCAATACAAGTATCATTATGAAGAAGGATGTCAAAGTTATCAGAGGCTGCAGAGAAGGCTATGGGTCAGACAAGGAATGGTGTGTTGGTAACATGGGCAGCAGTATGCACATGCTGAATATCAATGGTGAATGGTTGAGGACTTGCAGGTTAATTTTCTTGTTGTGTGTACAGCTACCTAAATTTACAGGTAAGCACAAAAAAATGTTATCAGACGGATCACAAGGATTTTGTGCCCTACCCATGCTATCTGGATAAAAGCCTGGCTTTGAGCAGTCCTTATTGCATCATCAGGATGTGTCTGATCTTGTAAGACCTAAAACACACAGTAACCTCAAGTTAAATCACTGATGATGTGTTCAAATGCATTACAAGATGTTTAAACGTGTCATTTTTTTAGCTGTATGTATTGTGCTGTTCCTTCTTTTTCATAGGGCTGTATTCCTGAAATTATCTTTAGCAGGGTGCATATATTGCTCAAGCAGGCCATCTAGATAGTGAGCAAATACACCTAATACTGACTCTACTTCAAACCTTCACAGTCCAACGTAATATTTTTGGTCAGATCTTGTCCATTTTTGAGTAACTACTATGATAGCCGATTAAACACAGCACATAGATGTCCCCATGTTAAAGAGGAGTTGTGTGCAACACCATATATTCAGTAATGTAACAAAACGTTTGCACTGATTGATTATTCATGTCTAAAATGTATTAACAAACATTTGTTACAAGTATGTCATGATACCAAATTTGGTGCTGGTATACAATAAAAAAGGACCTTTGGTGACTACATACAGTAAATGAACTGAAAAGCGACTGAAAGCTACACATGAGTATATTTATCAAATGACTGAAATCGTTAATAGGATGAGAGAGTCATTAAACAAGGAAAAGATGAAAGAGAGAGCCAATTATCACACTTGGACTCAACACGAACTCCATTGGAATACAACTTTAAAAATATTATTCTAGAGATATATTCTAGAATTAGGACTTGTCTCTTCACTCTACCCTATTCTATCTATCTATCTATCTATCTATCTATCTATCTATCTATCTATCTATCTATCTATCTATCTATCTATCTATCTATCTATCTATCTATCTATCTATCTATCTATCTATCTATCTATGCTTGCCATTTAGTTTTGGATTGCTTAAGTTATTTATATTTAGTAATATGGGTGATAAGCTAGCTGAATGAAGCTGTGACAATACAGTATTTCACATTTAAAATAAATTAATTCAGTTTCCTATCCCACCTATTCCAACACCAATTCACATAAAGCTAAATTATGCAAGCAATGAGATCAAGGTAGGAACCAACCCTGAGTCTGCAACTTACATAAATTGATATGTGGCAGGTTCACTCAGCTGAGCCTCATCTTTAGAATATGGAAAGAAGCACAGAAAACTGACATGAACATGAGGGAATGTACACACCTCATACAGCCAGTGCCTAAGCTGAGGATTTCTACCCAGAGCTCTGGAACAATCAGAGCCATGAGACAATAGTGTTAACTACCATGTAAAATATAAGTTAAAACCTTTATAAACTACTTGAGTGACAAAAAGCTTGATGTGCTTTCTCTGACAGGGTGGAATGACTGTAGCTACTAAATGTAGAATTGTTCTGAAGTTAAAGCATGAACTACTAAAAAATGAGACATATGTATTTTTTATATTCAGAGCAGATTATATGCATTTATACTTCACAGTCTAACTGGCTTTTCCACTTCTCATCTCTGCTGACAACTAAAAACCTCTACAAGTAATGAAGACATCCCCTTCTAGGCAGATATAAATACAGAAGCATTGCTTACACAGCCATTCATAATGCAACATTTAGAAAGAAATGCTCAGCATACTAAGGCTGGAATGGGAAATAGTTCCCATTAAGGCTGAAATTCAAGCTGAAAAACGCCAGAAATATGGAGGTGCATTTCTTAATAGTTTTTTCCAGACTACTTAGAATAATGAATATGGGGACTGTGGTATCAGTAGTATATTCAGTGTCAAGAAAAGGTCTATAAATGTCTAGACAAGAATTGCTTAATATAAAGTGCTACCTGAAATCCATCTGATTTAAATTCAGCACACGGTGTCTACGTATCAGATAATATTACATCAGAAGACAGAAGCTGGCTCCAAGTTTACTTTCTGCATAGGTACACCTGTACTCCTTCATATCTTATGGCTTCATTTTAAGCAAAACTACTCATTATCCAGATGGTCTGACAAGACTCAGGGTATCTTTGATCAATCACATTAAAAATGTCTGGAACCACTCCTAAAGCAATATATACTGGGCCAAATCTTCTTCTTGTTTTGTAAAGTACATTTACAGAACAAGCAAGAGAATCTCTCAGTAGTGCATGTCTTTTTCATCGTATTCCTTGTCTTTTTCTTATTATAACTAATTCAGAAGGGACACGGAGGAAGGACTTTGAAGTTATACATTGCCTGCTTTTTCCCTTTCCAGAAAAGGAAAAGTGAGCCAACCTGTGACCTGCTTTTGCATTCCCTAAAATACTTAAATCAGCCACATGGACAACATGATGCCAGTCAGGAATTGGGTGAATGGCTATTACTGGTAGTCGGCTAAAAACCTTTCCAACCAAAAGACCGACTTGTTTTACTGGAACCGCACTAAACAGGAAATTCTCCTTTAAACCCCAACTCTTTCTCGTCTCCTACTTCATTACATCCCTTAAAAGGGAATTCCGACAGTTAGGTTTACATAGATTACCATTTACACATCCTCACAATGTGAGGAACCCAAGCACACAAGTAAAATGAGTTATTTTCTATGTCGCCTGTTCATATCACTACACAGGAGCACAGTGCTTTATAAAAAAAAATCTATGTTGCATAATTTTCATGTGTCCACTTGCAGATAGGGGTCACTGAAATCAATCGTGTGCTTTAGCTTGTGTATTCAAAAAATCCACAAAACTGGAAGCTCAGTCCATGGCATTTCTTGGCAACTCCTGATGCACACTATATCACATACATTGCTGCATGATCTGTATTTCAAAATATTAGCCTGATTTATAATGTTTGTAAACATAGCATGGTCTTTTCCTCCTTAAAATTGGAGTTCAGTTTTCCCCAGTGAACTATGTTCTTTCAATACGTTGTAATATTCAAAGGTTCTTGTCTTTCAAAGTAAAACTCAAAAGACTTATTTAATAATGACAAACTCAACCTCAATATGATCCCAAAGTAAGAAGAAATATTGTGTATTGTTGTAAAATAGTGCAACAGTAGAATATTAATTTCGGTACCATATGTAGTGAAATTTATGTGCATGTTCCCTGCTAACTCACGAGTGTACCCAATATCACTTCTGTCTTCAATACATCTTTAGGATTTCATTGTTTTCTATCATAAAGGCAAAGCAAGTATTGTAGTACCAGAACATCACCACACACATCAACAGGCATGAAAACAAATAAACCTACTTGTGTTCGTGTGCAAATAACATAGAAGAAACACATTTGTTGTTTTGTGTCTTTGCATTCGTAAATCTAGCCTTAAGGGGCATTAAAACTCAGAATACGACCCTGGAACAAAACGGAATCATGTACAGTGAAGTAGGGCCTTGAATAATATTCAAAATCTAACATTTCAGATTTTCAAAACAATTTGGTTGCAAATCTGCCATGAGCAGAACTATACCTAAACGCATATTCCATATGCATATTTGCACACAAGCCGCTGGTCATATCTGCACTTCTTGAGTCTCCCTCTATTCCTTGCAAAAATACTGTGCTTTGATCCAACATTTAAAAACTAAATAGGCTTAAATGTCTGAGTACAAGTACCTCTTATAAACACTTCCATGATTATAAAGGAGGTAGACATTTATGACATAAGATAAAGAATATGAATTTCTGCCAAAGATCTCATATTGAGGCTCAGTCACAGATGCTACCTCCAAACTATACCACATTGATCCTTGACTGAACTTAAAACATGTAATAATAATAATAATAATAGTAATAATAATAATAATGATAATAATAATACATTGTATTTATATAGGGATTTCTCATGCTCAAGGTGCTTCACAGAGGCTCATAAAGAAACAGTACGTATATGTATCATTGAATACAAATGTTTCCTGAATAGAACATTAAAACAGATAAATACAGGATATACAAATGCATTAAACAGAATAAAAGACAATAAACCAGAGTAAAATACTAAATTCATTACTAGAAGAAAAACCTCCACAAATAACATAATTTGTGTTATAACGCACGCACAAATTATCCTGAGCATCCGGACAGAGAGGACAACTGAAAGAAGAGGCAGAATATTAGGTTAAGTTAAACACCTATCTGAACAGATGAGTTTTAAGCTGTATTTTTAAATAATGAATGGAGTCAACTGATGTACAGTAATTAATTTTGGGAGGTCATTCCAAAGTCTGAGTGCTATACAGCTGAAGGCCCTGTCACCCATAGAGTGTAGATTTGTATGGAGCACAACAAGATTGTCAGAATCAGAGGACCTTAGTGGGCGAACAGGAGCATAGTGATGGAGAAGTCTGGTGCAAGGCCATTTAAAGCTTTGTATGTACTGTACATAATATAATTTTATATTCAATTCTGTAAGACACAGGGAGCCAGTGGAGGCAAAGCAGGATGGGTGTTATGTGCTCACTGCTGCTTGTCCTGTTGGTCCTGATATGAGTCAGGTGGCTCATATCTTGATTCACCCATGTGTTCGGGTTGCATACCACAATTTCTTTGATTCCATCTCCTGTGAGAATTGATTAAACACCTTGAGTATAAGATTTTAAAGTCTCAGAATATAGAAAACCAAGTATAGTATTTTGTAAACTGATGTGGTTACAGTATGCCATTGAATATTGACCCTGCACGACAGTTTGTAAGCTTCAGGCTCCAGCTTTGTTTCTTCTCTTGCAACCTGACTCTGCTTAGACAGAGGGCTCTGTCAGGTTCTGGTGGTGTTATTATTTTCTTTCAGTATTAAAAATCGGTCAATTTCTGGACAAAAAGCTGTTTTCTTAAGTCATAACTTTGATTATTTTTCTGAGAGAGTCCAGTGAGTTGCACTGTTGGTGGGCTGGCATTTTACATTTGTCAACTTTATACAAGTATGTGTGCTGTAAACATCTTTGTCATAACTGTGCTTCCAAGGAAGAAACTATGTAATGATCATTATTTAAAAAAAAAATTGTTTTTGTTAGTAAGGGACATTTGGTTTTGGCCAATGGTTTTCCTGCTAGAGAAAATTTTTCCCTAACTTTTTTTACTTCTGTAGTTTCTGCCTCTCAAATTCTTTTTGGTCTGACATTTGGTTCCCTTTAATGGATCATTTGGTTAACCTGGCACACATATCGCTAAACTGCCACCATCAGTCCATTTTGCTGACACCTCCTATGCCTGACCTGGATTTTTCAGCATGTCCCAGTTCTCCTATATACCAAAAAAAGAAAAAGGCAATATATTTTACTGTGACAACACTACATGTTTTAAGTCACAATAAAGTAACATACAGTACTATAACATGTAATAATAAAACCAGCCCAGCCTGGGTCACCTGTCCATCACAGGTTTCACTCACTTGCATACTCAAATTAATATGGGGCAATTTCAGATTCAGCAGTTAACACATCACAAACATCTTTGGGATGTAGGAGGAAACCAAAATATCCAGTAGTATGGAGGAAAATCTGCAAACTCCATTCCTTACTTTTTTTAATAAATGACATTTTACAGCTCGGAATACTATATGCATCACTGGCTAAACAGCATTAACAGAGCAACATGTGCTGAGTTTGGGGTGCCTCTTTAGTGTTGCCAAGCACAGTTTTCTCATTTGTGGGTCATAATTTCTATGTTAAAGCATAGGGTGGCACGGTGGCATTGTGATAGCATTGCTGCCTCACAGTAACAAGGCCAGGGTTTGTGTGTCGGATCCTCACCGTGTTGACTTTTCACTAATCTACGTTTGGTGTGTGTGTTTTCACCTTGCGATAGACTGGTGCCCTGTCCAGGGATTGTTCTTGCCTTGCGCCTGATGGTAGCAGGGGTGGGCTCCAGCCCTGGTCTGAATTAAGTGGATTAGATTAAATGGGTCCAGATGGAGTATCGCCACGACTGCTGAAGGCCTGTGCGCTGGAGCTGGGGAGTCCTCTACTGCACATCTTCAACCTGAGCCTGGAACAGGAGAGAGTGTCGAGGCTTTGGAAAACATCTTGCATCACCCCAGTCCCAAAGGTATCCCGTCCTGGTGAGCTGAATGACTTCTGGCCTGTCGCTCTGACGTCACATGTGATGAAGACCATGGAGTGACTGCTGCTTCACCACCTGAGGCTACAGGTCTGCCACACCCTCGACCCTCTGCAGTTCGCATACCAAGAGAAGGTGGGTGCGGAGGATGCCATCATCTATATGCTACACCAATCCCTCTCCCACTTGGACAGAAGCAGTGGTGCTGTAAGAATTATGTTTTTGGACTTCTCTAGTGCCTTCAACTCCATCCAACCTCGGCTCCTTAATGACAAGCTGACAGAGATGGGGAGTAGATTTATACCCTGTGATATGGATTGTCGACTATCTTACAGACAGACTTCAGTATGTGCGTCTTGGGAACTGCAGGTCTGACATTGTTGTCAGCAGCACAGGAGCGCCGCAGGGGACTGTGCTTTCTCCGGTTCTGTTCAGCCTATATACATCGGTCTTCCAATGCAACTCGGAGTCCTGCCACGTGCAAAAGTTCTCTGGCAACACTCCTATCATGGGCTGCATCAGGAGTGGGCAGGAGGAGGAGTATAGGAACCTAATCAAGGACTTTGTTAAATGGTGCGACTCAAACCACCTACACCTGAACACCAGCAAAACCAAGGAGCTGGTGGTGGATTTTAGGAGGTCCAGGCCCCTCCCGGACCCTGTGATTATCAGAGGTGACTGTGTGCAGAGGGTGCAGACCTATAAATACTGGTGCTCTTTGCAAGAGAGGACAGAGCCGACTATACTTCCTTAGAAGGCTGGCATCCTTCAACATCTGCAATAAGATGCTGCAGATGTTCTATCAGACGGTTGTGGCGAGGGCCCTCTTCTACACGGTGGTGTGCTGGGGAGGCAGCATAAAGAAGAGGGACGCCTCACGCCTGGACAAACTGGTGAGGAAGGCAGGCTCTATTGTAGGCATGGAGCTGGACAGTTTGACATCCGTGGCAGAGTGACGGGCACTGAGCAGGCTCCTGTCAATCATGGAGAATCCACTGCATCCACTGAACAGTATCATCTCCAGACAGAGGACCAGCTTCAGAGACAGACTGCTGTCACTGTCCTGCTCCACTGACAGACTGAGGAGATAGTCCCTCCCCCACACTATGCGACTCTTCAATTCCACCTGGGGGGGTAAACGTTAACATTATACAAGATTATTGTCTGTTATACCTGCCTTGCACTCTCCACCTTGCTTTTTTTTTTTTTTAACTTGCACTGCGTTTTTATTGCTCTTTAATTAATATTGATTTTATCAGTATGCTGCTGCTGGAGTATGTGAATTTCCCCTTGGGGTTAATAAAGTATCTATCTATTTATCTATCTATCTGTCTAGAAAATGTTAAAACGTGTTCATATTTGAACTTTTTTTGTATATATTATGTGCTTGCTGTGATAACTTACTTGAACCCTTTTAACTATAACAATTTAAAAATGAGTGATTAGTCTCTTTAAGCACTCACTAGAATATTATTAACAGACGTGAGAGTCAGTAAGAAGCTGCTTCAGTTTTACTTTTATGATTTTTAGGTTTGGTGTTTGTTTTGGCATGAACTCACTACAAATATTCTTATTGCATTTGAAGAAAAATGATTAGGCTCTGTTAATAAATCAGGATCACTCATGCACTAAACTACTACTATGGTGGAGCCATCATTATGTTTTGGTTGGTCACTTGCAACTGATATCAGAGCTAGCTGCAACAAATTATAACATTATTATCAAACTTTATATGAAAAAACCTTTGCTCTTCTCCTCTAGTATAAAATTTTCTTAGCATTTGGGCTGTGTCCCAGAAATGGAAAAGTAAACTTTTTTAATAAAAAGCCTAATTTAAAGTAGAGTCGTTCTAGCTCCAGTGTGCATAGGAAATTATACTGAAATTCTCCTATACATAATAGATACTCATTTTTAACTTAAACTTCTGTAATTGAATTTTTGTTTTATAATGGCTGTATTAAATAATGCCCTGGTGCTAAAATCAGTCTGGAATTACAAAAGCAAGCTACTAAACTCTAATTAAAAGTTTGAATGTAATAAATACTCCTACGACCACATGCTGTAACCCTCTTTTATGCTCTACTTTATCTTCTTTATTTTCTCATTTTTTGAAAATTCTGTTTAAATAGAGGCAAGCTTTTTCTCCCCCTGCCTTGTGTGATATTTTTTATTTTATATTTCGACAGAGTTCTACAGGATTTCCCTGAAGACACCTCTGATTCGGCAGTCTTTTGATAATCATCAGGTTAGAGAATGCTGTTATGTTATGTTATGTTTATCACTATGCTCATACAGCTTGATCCATGAACTGGGAAAAAAGATGAAAATTAAAAAAGGAGCTCCTTCTACCCCTTGGTTCCAGGGAATTGATTGATACATACGTAGATAGATAGACATCCAGGGTTTAATGATGAAGAAAATGTTCCTATATTTTCGGTAGACATGAATTGTTGCTTATTTTCCCAATTAATGAGCAATACGGTCTACAATATGCCTACTACTTATGTCGTAACTTTGTTTTTGGGAACTCCCAAAATGAATACAACCAGAACCTGACATCCACCCTATTGTACATATTAGAAAGAAGCATGGTTTTATAATAAGTTATAATATGTTGGCATATGTCAGCCAGGTTCTGGACATATGCAGCATGAAAAATAACAGTGAAATGCCAATGCATACAAAATAAAAAAATGCTTTAAATGTAAACATCATTAAAACTACTGCACCAGGAAAAATCAAGGTAATGATCTCTTATGCTTATAATTTTGATGAATATGCAGGATAGACAGAGTACTGGTCTGGGTGAAAACATGCAATATTCCACAAGATGCTAGATGGAAGGCCACTCAGCAGGTTCCAAGAGCTCCTCACCCTCTTTAAGGAAATACACTGTAGATTATTCATGGGAAGACAAGTGAGAACATAATGTCTGCTAGCTGGGGCGATGTTGCCCATTTAAGGACAAGAAACCTCTACTGCCCTGTTCATTTCATTGTGGAAGCTTAGGAAATGGACAGTCAAAAAGTGGCATTGGAAAGCCAGTCCTCTAAAATACTATACCTTAAACTCCAAGTTTTCCAGTTTAATTCTCACCTCTGCCTCACTGTGTCACTAAAACCTGATTGTTCTCTAATTATAAAAAAATGTAGAAATATACTGTATATCTTGATGTTGAAAATTCTGTTGAATAAAGATGTAACCCAAATTGTAATTTGGATGTTTGACTCATCTCCAACTTAGCACACAAAACATTCTCATTCTCCAAACTCTCTCTCTCTCTCTCGTGGGCCCTACCAGTAAGGACTGGAACCAAAGGAAAAGTAGTAAGGCTTTTAAATAAAAAATAAAATAAAAAAACCCTGTCTCAAAGAACCAAAACAGAGCTCTTTATATGTAAAGATTATCTTAGCTAAAAATAAGACCAAAGGCAGAAACATAAAAGAAGTCAAAAATAAGGTAAGCCTAAAGCCCTGTCCTAATGTGATCCTGGGATTAATAAAGTATCTATCTATCTATCTATCTATCTATCTATCTATCTATCTATCTATCTATCTATCTATCTATCTATCTATCTATCTATCTATCTATCTATCTATCTATCTATCTATCTAATGAGATACCTGAGAAGGAAAGGTGTCCAAAAGGTGAAGACAGTGAAAAAGACCAGGGGCCTCATGCATAACACAGTGCGTTGAATTCACACTAAAATATGGAGTACAGACAAAAGTTGAAATGTACGTATGTACAAAAAAATTCTGATGCAGAAAACCGTGCGTAAGGCAACTTCCACGCACTTCCACTACATAAATCCCAGTCTGTGTGAAATGTAATGCTCGTGCACGCACCTGCTGCCCCTCCCAGAACTTACGCCTTTTTGAATATGCAAATCAATATAAATATTCTCTTAAGTTCAGCATTCTGTGAAAAGACAATGGCAAAAGCACACGGAAAAAAGAAGACTATCAGTGAGTGCCAAGTGGATGCAAGGAAAAACTTACTATTTGCTGGTGTAAACAGTTGTATAAACAACAAAAGGAAGTTGATTGAAAGTTCAAGTTCAGAAAGTCAAACAGTGCCTAAAATAAAGAAGAAGTTGTCAAGTATTAAAGTCATTGTGAAAAGGCAAGTCTGAGTGTCATATGGAAGCTTATCAGGGTACAGAGAAAAGAAAAAAATAGGGACACAGTGGGGAAAAAAAATTCAACTTTAATCATGTAGTTTATTTTGGCATTGAAGTAGAACGTCATAAACTTCCTTCTTAAAATCTTTTAATTTTCTAGTTTCTCAAATCCCATTGTAACTAAAGTAGCATGCTAAATGCTGCGTATTCTGTGTGTTCTTCTATGTACTCTATGTGTGTGAATCACTACTTGATTCTTAAACGGGCTTTCTCTTGAGCCGACAGGACACAGAATACATTAAATTCAAGATATTACAACTTAAATACTATGATGTATGTTTGATATCATTTTCATGATGAAATTAATTAAAGCATATATTAAACATGGGGTCACAGTGGCACAATGGTAGCGACGAGCTGGCGCCCCGTCCAGAGATTGTTCCTGCCTCCCGCAAGATGCTTGCTGTGCTGTGCGTGACCCTCAATGAAATAACTTATTGCAGCAGTACTGTCTCTTTCAAAAGTACTAACCCCCAATTCCTGTTCTTCCTTTTCTTTCTCCATCGCCACACAATCAGCTCTTTAATAAATGTCAAGCCACCTGTAAGCTTAGAACGTACATTACGTTTTTAATCTCATTACTACAAAACAGAAATGTCTGGTGTTTTGCATCCTCAGTTTTTGTTTTATTTTATAGGGTGTTTGGTACATTTACTTATTTTATAATAAGTTTCCATGTTCATTGATCTAACTAAAATGACTGCCTAAAGATTTTGTTGCCCTCACAAGCTTGTCTCCACACATAATCATCAAATAAAACAATTGTTAAAGACACAGCACCTCATGTATAATGCTGTGCGTATAATTCACACTAAAAATATCATACTGACAAAAACAAATGTGCGTACACCCAAAAAATCCAGATGAATAAAACTGTGCATGTGCCAGGATCTATGCATGTCCCCTTAATAAATCCCAATGAATGTCAAATTTAACGCACAGCACGTGCCTACAGCAATACCCCAACTCCTCCCAGAATTTTACATATATGAATATGCAAACCAATATAAATAGCCCTTTTCCTTTGGTGTTTTGTCAAAAGACAATAGCAAAAGCCTGTTGGGGGAAAAAAAATCTTCAGCAGATGCAAAATGGAGGTCCTACAGAGTGAAGTGGAGGCAAGGAAAAACATACTATTTGGTGGCATAAGCATTAGTACAAGCAATAAAAGGAAAAAGATGGAGTGGCACAGTGTTGTGGAGGCACTCAAAAGCTCATGTTCAGAAAGTCACACATTACCCGTGGTCAAAAACAGCAAAGTCACTCGGCTGAGTGTCAACATGGCTGGATGAGGTAGTGAAATTCCGGGGAACAAACCATTTCAGCAGGAAGTTGCTACAATAATTGGCAAGACACGTATAATCGGCATTCTACCAGCAGGTGAGGAAGATTTTGACATCACACCCAGTGAAGGTGAGTTATTTTATCACTTACCATTAATCATGCTTGTGTTAAATAATTTGCATGTTTAATTAGACAAACAAGCAGGCAGCAGAGGCGGTATTAATCAATGTTAAATACTTCAAAATACTGATAATACTACAAAAGCTGATCCACATGCTAGAGACATGACTCCAGGCAAAGATAACGGTGCTGCTGCTGTGCCCAACACCTTTTGATATGTTGCATGTTGATAGTTCAGATGGAATGGAACAGTGGGAGGTTTTTTATGGTTGCTATAGTGTCAATTCTGCCACCAACCCCCAGGTTTTTCCCTGCAGGTTGGAGGGCCTACATGCAGGGCTAGATGCAGATTAATGTCATACCCAGGACGGAGTAACTGAAGGTTAAGGGCCTTGCTCAAAGGCTCAACAAAGTAGAGTCACTTTTGGTGTTTACAGGATTTGAACTGGCAACCTCTCAATTGCCAGTGCAGATCCCTAGCCTCAAAACCACCACTCTGCCTCGATTAGAACATGCAAGGAAGAATTTCACTGTACTCTGTATGTGACAATAATAACCTTATAAACCAATCTGCATAGGGCAGAGACAGATAGCTACTTGATTTGAAGATCTGTGAAGAACAAGGTGGTAGCTGTCACGTGTCATTCTTTGCTCTGGGGTCCACTCCCAGAACTTATCTGACAGTAACATCTAAGTCAATACTAAAGGATGGCTGAACAACTATGAACATATATATATATATATATATATATATATATATATATATATATATTTATGTGTGTGTGTGTGTGTGTGTGTGTGTGTTAAATGAACACATGGCAGAGTATTAACAGACTACGGAAACAACATATTTTTAGTTTGTAGTTTAACGCATTATTTGTGTTTGCTGTTTGAAGTGAGCAGATGTTGTCTTCAACACACCTGGTGATATCTTTGCATCAGTTTTTGTTTATCTCTGCTGAATGCAGAAAACTTAATCCACTCCTTTATAGTCTATCCATTAATCCATTCAGCTTCGATTTGCAAATTTTCTTCCACATTCTGTATGCGTCGTAGAAAATTACTTTTTGTAAATCCTGCCATTCAGATCTCAACAGAAGTGTTTACTGCTGTGATCGGAAAGCAAATTACCAAATCTGTCAATCAATAATTGTTTTACAAATTAACTGATAAGGAGTTCAGGAATCATGTAACTTTACTTTTTCATTGGAAATTTGAGGTGACTTTCACTTTTTTGTTCTGTTTCAAATGTGAAATATTCTGTAATCTTGATTTCATTCTTGTCATAACACTTACATGGTTTATTGTTTTACTGTGTCAAATCATTTTTTCAATTTAATCCTGTGTTTTTAAATATTATTTGTTCTGTAAAATGTCAAGCTCTGCTGTAAATGGTCATAATATATGGGTTGATTTGCTTACTTGTTTGATTGGTTCACAAGCCAGCGAGATGTCTGTTTCTCTAATTATGCATTACCAAGGATGCCCCATGTTAAATGTAATCGTAAGCTAAACAAATATCCTTGAGTTAGTATTAACCTTCCAAATACAAACAGTAATGTCAGTAAAAGACTAATTTCTGCTTCATACTTAATAGTTAAAACTACAGAGCCATAAAAGTTGTAAAGACAGCAGTTCCAATCCATAATGGCTAGCCAACTGTGTGCTGATCACTGATCCTTTCAATGTTGTAATTTGAGGCATAAAATATATTTATAAACGTTGCATGCCAATATGCATACTATTATCACACTTCTTACAGGTTTCATCGTCTCCTGCAAATTGCATTCTCCAAGCTGCAAATGCTCATTAAAATAACATAATTTTCTGGGCCATCTATTTGTAGCAACCAGAAACACCTGACTTACACATACAGATTTTATAAAAGTACCACAGAGCCTTATCAATTAAAGTAATGAAGCATCTAATGAGACGCTCTGAAAGTTGCATGTCACTGGTCTCTTTAACCAAAGCCACCTATACCATGAGAAGCTTATAGAATTAAATTTAAGGTATGGTGTCATGTTTTTAAATACTACAATAATGAATAAAATGTGATAGAATTTTGTCATATATTTTGATCTAAATATAAATATGCACATTTATATAAAAAGAAGACCGTGAAACATGCATGATTTCAGTATACTTTTCAGTTTAACCTCTGAGATGGACTGGTGTCCAATCAGGGGATTCCTTCTGTGCAGTCTGGACAGGCTAATGTGAAAAATATTATTACTAGAACACATTTTTTATTTGAAGTACGATTTGCTAATATACAATAAAAATCACATAATTTTACTAAACTTTATTCAACTGAAAATTTATTTATTCATTTAATTTCCACCACTTCTCCTGCACTGTGTCACGGGGGCAACAGTCTTATGAGGCCCGTATGTCCCTTTCCCCAGCCTCACTTGCCAGCTCATACTGTGAGATCCCAAGATGTTCCCAGGCAATCTGGAAGATACCAGCAAACCCGCGATTTTCGAAAGAATCGCAAATCCAAGAATGGCAATCACTTTCTGTTTCCTCCAATATTTCGAGGGAAGAAAAATTATGAAGGGTGGGTGCATCCTGGGAAAGTTTTCATTTAATTAAATAAATATATTTGTACTAAAGTGATTTCTTTTTGGAGCTGTGACTCATCTGGTTCTGGTGTTTCAGAAGCATGTTGTAGGCGCCTGCGTTCATTGTTTTTATCCATGCCGTTTCGTTTTTTTTTTTTTTTGTATGGCTGTGTTGTTAGCTAGAAGTTGTTTGCTGACAGTGGCGGATTCAAGTGCTGAAGTGACCATGATGGCGGATCTGGGATTGGAGGGCTACATTACTAAATGAAGGTGGTATATGCGGTTTTGTGCGCAGTCGCATTCGGGCGGCGGATATACTGTGTATGGCTTGCTTGTGGCCTCTGGCATCTGTGCATATATACAACCTGGTGTGCACGCTTTACCTCAAGTTTAGTTTACAGGTTGTGTTGTGTTGTTTGGGTGCCACCTACTGACTCTGGGAAGCCGCTGGGTTTGACTCGGGGGCGCTGAGGTGCAGTGCGGTTACGCTTTCGGTGCTTCTTCCTTGCATATATACAAACATCACTAAACGAAGGTTGTATATGCGGTGGTGTTCGCGTTCGGGCGGTGGTTGTATTGTGACGTGAAGTTTAGTTTACAGGTTGTGTTGTGTTGTTTGGGCGCCAGCTACTGACTTTGGGAAGCTGCTGGGTTTGACTCTGGGGTGCTGAGGCGCAGTGCGTGTGCGCTGTCAGTGTTTCTGTCCTCTGGCCTCTGCAATTCTTGCATATATACAAACATTACTAAACAAAAGGTTGTATATGCGGTGGTTTGGACATTCACGTTCGAGCAGCGGTCGTATTGTGACCTGAAGTTTAGTTTACAGGTTGTGTTGTGTTGTTTGGGCGCCACCTACTGACTCTGGGAAGCCGCTGGGTTTGACTCTGGGGCGCTGAGGCGCAGTGCGTGTGCGCCTTCGGTGTGTCTGGCATCCGTGCATATATACAACCTTCGTTTAGTAATATAGGTAATCCTCCCAAGACCTCTGCCTTTGACTGCCACCCATATCACATCGCACCTGGCCCCTATTCCTCCTACAGGTGGTGGACCCACAGGAGTGTAGTCCCACATTTGAATTTTGGGCTATGCCTAATCAGGTCCCGTGGCAGGCCCAGCTATCTGCCACTTGGCTGCCGACACTCCCCCAAGGCCTGGCTCCAGGCAGAGGACTCTGTAACCCCATATTGGGTGGGGTATTCTGTTCATCTTTGTAGAGCTGAATTATTGGGGTTTGTTTTGTCTTGGTAGAGTAATATATTGCTCTACTTTCCCCTATTGTATTATTAATATGTAGCCTTTGTCAGAATGCCTAATCTCACAGACTTACCACTGTTTATAAGGTATTATTGTATATAACTTATCCCCACCTTCCCTTCTATATCTATAACCTCAGGCAATTAGATGTAGTAAAAAAACTAGCAGGAGTTAAGTTACACATAAAATAATGTATTATTGATAATATTCATAAATAATAACAATATGCAAAGTGCATTTGAATATTGGCAACCATACAACCTGATTAAATGGTGATATGTAGTTCAGGCGGCACACAGACTTGTAGTTATTTAAATGTCTCTAGTTAAGGCATCATTGGTGCTCAGCTTTCTTCAGAACAGGCCTTCATTGTGTTGTCTTCATCATCACAGGTTAGCAAAAGAGAGAGATTGTGAGGTTAAGCACGCACATTTATAGATATTCTGTCCAACCCCTAGAGCCAATAGGACATCATGGTACTTAAAGGCTTCTAATCCAAGCCAATTCCAAACAGCCATATTTCAGACCAATGGGGGAATACAACATCTTAACACCTGCCCCCAAACCATCTTAACACCTGCCCCCAAACCATATGTTAACGTAACCTGGGTTTTTTGGGGGGGTTGAAAGACTTTAGCAAAGAAACACTCGCCAAACTGGTTTAAGGAACATCCTATCCCAACTCTGTCGTAAAATTCAAAGAGACTCAGTCGTAAAAGTGGGTTAAACACTAAATTACATTGTTTGCCTAAGTTACAAATAAAGACATACAAAATATTTAACAAGTTATATGTAAAATCTCACATCACAACAGAGCTATAAATTACAAATCCCAATATTGCCTGGGAAAGCCCGACCAGGAGCTTCTGCTCCAGACAACACAGCTCCTAGGATCACAGGGGCACACAAACCTCTCCACCATGATAAGGTGTTGATTCCCAGACAAGCCAATTAAAAATAAACTTGCTACATGATTGTTACGTTATTTAATTAAAAAAAATAGCAACTGTTGCCTACCTACAGTTGGTCTATTTATTTCTGAAATATTTTCATAACTTTAAATGAACTGCATATTATCTACTGTATTCATCCAATACCTGTTTATTCTTCTATAGTGCTCTTCACTGAGCACATACACAGATGTACACATGTAATGTGTATACATAACTATACAACATCCACTTGATTTTCCTTTCACATGTCCTCATTAGAGCTTCAGTAGCAAAACTCTGAGATGAAAAGATCAGGTCACCCTATCCTTAACAACATTCTAAAGAGTTTCCTAAGGAATCTTCAGGCACTCCCACTCCAGCTGGGACATTATCACTCCGTCATCTTCGGGGACTACAAATATGAGTGCTGCCTGGCAGATGTCTGATTGAGGTGGCTAAAGATGCTACATGCTCAAACCAGCTCAATTAACTCCTATTGATCTGGAGAAGCAGCAGTTTTGCCCTGTGGTGGAAGGTCTTCTATGACATCATGGGGGAGTTCAGGGACTAAGACATTCTATTCAAGACCTTGGGAGAGGAGGCTGCTTTTGTGAGCTTTGGAAAAAAGGAGGTTACAGCTATAGTCCTAAAACCTGCTGAAAAAATGCTGTGATATTAAAAAAAAGCCTTCCAAAAATTGAAGGAGGCGAGGAATACCTGAACTACTTGCCGATGCTACTGAATCATTAACTTTTAAACTTAGAATATCAGAACATTAGAAAATTGAGAACTTGCCATTCCGTCCAACAAAGCTCATCAATCCTATTTGCCTTATTTCTCCAATCTTACACCATTTTGAATTTCAAAGAATGGACAGCAGAACCACATGCAGTACACCAGATTATGTCTCTGTCTTTAAGTGTAACCTCTGTTGACTTATATTTCACACATTGGGCTATGTAACCTGCGGTGGGTTGGCACCCTGCCCGGGATTGGTTCCTGCCTTGTGCCCTGTGTTGGCTGGGATTTGCTCCAGCAGACCCCCGTGACCCTGTGTTCGGATTCAGCGGGTTGGATAATGGATGGATGGATGGGCTATGTAACCCACACCCATTCTCAATCACCTCTGTGTACCACCTTGATGTAGGAAGTGTGAAGCCCACTATGACTGCTTCTCATAAGGTGTGCCTTGAAATTTCAGACCCTCCACCATAAGTTCAAATCTAATATTTTCACGTTCTATGTGTAATATCTTACATTTACATACAGTGCATTAAATTTCATCTGCCACAAAGACATTAAACAAACTATAATAGTGTTTGCCATTACTCTTCAAGTACTGAAACTCCGCGTTCTACAATGGACTTAGGTTCTTGTCACACATTCATTGCATCTTTGTGGTCTGCAGCACCTCCGTAACCTTAATGCTGATATATGGATGGAGATGTATTTCAGTTTGTACAATGTATTAAAATACTGATTGTGTTTTGGTTTACAGTCTTATCTTGTCTCCTAGCCTTCTGCTGTCTAGAAATCTGTGTGTAAGCAGTGTTTTGAACACATGCTGAACAGAGTTTAATTTATTTTCCTACTAAAACATTTATTATTTTGTTGGAAATTAATTGTATATGATTAAAACTGTAAAAATGACTTGCTGCACTCCAGTAAATCCATAGCTTATCACAGGATTGCCTCTCTCCATTCTAAAAGCAATATCTTTTACTAGTTGATGGTGCAGAATACACTTATTTTGACAATGCAAAAATGTTTATGTGAAAAACGACTGGATTTAAAAGTGTATTAATATATGTTTTGTTTTGTTTAAAGTTCCATAGCTGCTATAGCCTCTTTAAATAACGCATTAATATTGGTTGTATTAAACTGGTATAGGCTTTTTTTTTTTACATAAAAGTTTCTGTTAACACTGTGCAACCTGTCATTATTTATAAAGCGACTAATCACACAGAAGGCGTACATTTATGAAACTGCCTTTGTTTTGTACTGTAGTTTGATCAATTAAACTGTACTTCTTATGAAACAAGTTATTTCAAAGAATAATTTCCAGTAGTGTTATGGTCTGGTTTGGTTGGAATTTTTCCCATGTTTCCCTTTGCTCATTTTAGGGTATTTATATTCATTTTGGAGGTTATATAGTTGTGAAGCCATTTCTATCATTTTTTTTTTCATTTTAATGTAGTTAGATTTATATCACATTTTATTAAAAACAACTGTGTTTTCTTTTTATGGGCACTACACTTTTGCAGGTTTTAATTTGTGGTTACTACTGCAATGCAATGACAGCACAACTGGAGGTGTAAGTGTCACTGTTGTAAAGGTCACTTCCTGGTTGTCCAAAACTGTGGATACAAATTTTTAGTGTGTTAACTTTGTTTTTTTTAGTTTCTGCTCTTTCTTTCTGACTATGGTTTGGATTAGCTTTTTTGTTTCTGCACTTTCCATCACAAATTTTGGCCTAATCTGTTATTCTTACTCTCCTAATCTGTTATTCCTAGATACTTCAAGCTTCATACCCTTGGCAGAATAAGTAGTAATTTGAAGACCTGAATTCTTTAACTTAATAATACTCTGAAAACATTTGATGAATTGAAAACTTAAAATCAAAAATTAAAAAGTGGGCAAAAAGCTGAAATTTTAAATTTAAACAATGTCAGTCTTAACAAAATAGACATGCCAAGGTCACAACCAAAATATCAAATCATATCTTTTTTTTGTTGTTGATTTGTTCTTGATATTTCTCAAACTAGGTTTTCCCTTTGCTTTTTCAAAACAAGATATTTTTCTAAAATTTATCAATTACAGGTAATGGCTGTCCACATGCTGTATAAATTTGACTGAGTTCTCCATGTGTTTATAATGCATATCATAGTAATGCTTACAGCGTAACAATGTGATACCTGTGACACATTTGATTATGTCATCAGTGCATGATGTAGTGAGCAGCAGAACACTCACGTGCTTCCAAAATTGCCAGGAGCAAGAAAGAAGGAGTGCAAGTGTCAAAAGTCTATATTCTCTATGAAAACATGACATTAAAAATGGGGTATGTAACAGATTAAAAAATATTTATTGGAGTAGAGTATTCCTCTTATTCTAGTCAAAAATATGTTATAGTGTTCCACCTATTCTTTGATTGAGGTCTTTTTTAAAATTTTTTTGTGGCTCATCACTGGCTTGTCATATTTTTTTGGAATTTCAAATAGTTTTGTGACATTTAATACAACCCCAACTTGGAAAAAGTTGGGATGGTATGAAAAATGCAAATAAATAAGAAGGCAGTGATTTCAAAATTCACATTGACTTGTGATCCATCACAAACAGTATAAAAACAAGATATTTAATGTTTAGTCTTGTCAACTTAATTTTTTCATAAGCATACATTCATTTCTGACATTGAGGGTCTGCAATGTGGTCCATAAAAGTTTGGATGGAGGAATTTAGGGCTCATAAAAAAACTAAAAAAAGAAAATAATGATAGGAATAAAAATAGATGATGTTCAACCAGTGATTTTAAACTATATCCAGGAAAAGCCTAGTCCTTTAGGAGCAAAGATGGGAGGGGTGATTGCCTATTTTCCAACAAATGCAAATATTTAAAAACAATGTTTCTCAAAGAGTGATTGGAAGGGATTTGGGTATTTCACCTTCAACAGTGTGTAATATAAGTTAAAGATATAAGGAATCTGAAGAAATTTTAGTATGTAAAGGGAAAGGGTGGGCGGCATGGTGGCGCAGTGGGTAGCGCTGCTGCCTCGCAGTTGGGAGACCTGGGGACCTGGGTTCACTTCCCGGGTCCTCCCTGCGTGGAGTTTGCATGTTCTCCCCGTGTCAGCGTGGGTTTCCTCCGGGTGCTCTGGTTTCCTCCCACAGTCCAAAGACATGCAGGTTAGGTGCATTGGCGATTCTAAATTGGCCCGTGGGTGTGTTTGTGTATGTCCTGCGGTGGGTTGGCACCCTGCCCGGGATTGGTTCGTGCCTTGTGCCCTGTGTTGGCTGGGATTGGCTCCAGCAGACCCCCGTGACCCTGTGTTCGGATTCAGCAGGTTGGAAAATGGATGGATGGATGGGAAAGGGTGCAAGCATAATCGGAGTGCCAGAGATCTTCAGTCCCTCAGATGGCACTGCATCAGGAACCATCATTCATCAACGAGTAATATAATCTAATGGGCTCAAGAGTACTGTAACAAAACTTTATTAAGTAACTTAATACGTAGTTATAGCGACAAATACTATTTACAACTGTACCGTGCAATAAGGAAGCTGTATGTAAACGGTGTCCAAAAGTTCTGTGAACCTCTCTGGATTTAGAGACATCTTGGATGGACAATCACATAATAAAAATATGGAAGAATTTTTTGGAAGAAATGCACATTGTCGCTCTCAGACCAAAGAGGAAAAGGACCACCCAGACTGTTACATGCTACAAGTCCAGAAGAAAGCGTCTGTGAGTGTATGAGGTTGTGTCAGTGCCCTGGGCAACGGTAACCTGCATTTCTGTGAAGGCACCATTAATGCACAAAAGTACACACAGATTTTGGAGCAGCATATGCTGCCTTCATGATGACTTCTCTTCCATGAACGCCCATGCATATTTCAGCAAGACCACGCAAAACCACATTCTATACACATTACAAAGGAATGGTTGTGTAGAAGAAGGTGCGGATGCTCAACTGGCCTTCCTGCAGCCTTGACCTGTCCTCAATTGAGAATGTGTGATGCCTTTTGAAATGCAAAATGTAACAATGAAAAATGGGACAAAATTGGATCAAGAAACATTCAGTAAATTGCAGTCTTCAGTACTTAAATGTTAATATTAAGATTTGTGAGAAGGAAAGGCAACATTACAAAGTGGTAAATTCTTGTTGCAGGTGTCAAAATCAAAATAAGTGTTAATTTTTGAAAACAAAAACAATAAAATTCATCAGTTGTAACATCAACTAATGGACTGTCATATTGTTTTCAGATCATTTACTACCCTTTACTGACCACTGCTCTCTGAGTTTTTTGTTGCATTTTCCATATCATCTTTACTCTTTCTGAGCTGAGGTTGTATTGTTTAGTGTTATGTTCAATGATGCCATCATTGTGTTTAAATGGTGTTAGCAGGCGTCACTTTTATAATAAGTGTCAATAACAGGAGACTCTAAGTTAGAGCAAAATCATCAGAATTAAATAAACTCTTACAGTGGCAACACTACGTTTCAAAGGGTGCACATGGAAACATGGTTTTCATATATACACTTTGTGTTAATTTAACTCTGGCAAATTTGCTGTGTTGCTCCATAGACAACCAGGAGCTGGCACATTGGTTCACAGGAAAACCAGAATCTCAATACTTTTGAAAATTTGTGAAAATGGAAATGACACAGGGCATAATTCTTAAAATCTGTATTCCTCTCTCACTTGGACAGTGGGGCTGTAAGAATTATGTTTCTGGACTTCTCTAGCGCCTTCAACACCATCCAACCTCTGCTCCTTAGGGACAAGCTGACAGAGATGGGAGTAGATTCATACCTGGTGGCATGGATTGTGAACTATCTTACAGGCAGACCTCAGTATGTGCGTCTCGGGAACTGCAGGTCTGACATTGTGGTCAGCAACACAGGTGCACCGCAGGGGACTGTACTTTCTCCGGTCCTGTTCAGCCTATATACATCGGACTTCCAATACAACTCGGAGACCTGCCACATGCAAAAGTTCACTGACGACACTGCTATCATCGGCTGCATCAGGAGTGGGCAGGAGGAGGAGTATAGGAACCTAATCAAGGACTTTGTTAAACGGTGCGACTCAAACCACCTACACCTGAACACCAGCAAAACCAAGGAGCTGGTGGTGGATTTTAGGAGGCCCAGGCCCCTCCCGGACCCTGTGATTATCAGAGGTGACTGTGTGCAGAGGGTGCAGACCTATAAATACCTGGGAGTGCAGCTGGATGATAAATTGGACTTGTCTGCCAATGCTAATCCTCTGTGCAAGAGAGGACAGAGCCAACTATAATTCCTTAGAAGGCTGGCGTCTTTCAACATCTGCAATAAGATGCTGCAGATGTTCTATCAAACGGTTGTGATGAGCGCCCTCTTCTACGCAGTGGTGTGCTGGGGAGGCAGCATAAAGAAGAGGGATGCTTCACACCTGGACAAACTGGTGAGGAAGGCAGGCTCTATTGTAGGCATGGAGCTAGACAGTTTGACATCTGTGGCAGAGCGACGGGCGCTCAGCAGGCTCCTGTCAATCATGGAGAATCCACTGCATCCACTGAACAGTATCATCTCCAGACAGAGGAGCAGCTTCAGCGACAGACTGCTGTCACTGTCCTGCTCCACTGACCGACACTATGCGACATTTCAATTCCACCCTTTTGGGGGGGAGTTGGGGGGTGGGTTTAAACATTAACAATTTTACAAAGTTATTGTCTGTTATACCTGCATTTTTATCACTCTTTAATTTAATATTGTTTTTTTATCAGTATGTGGCTGCTGGAGTATGTGAATTTCCCCTTGGGATTAATAAAGTTATCTATCTATCTATCTATCTATCTATCTATCTATCTATCTATCTATCTATCTATCTATCTATCTATCTATCTATCTATCTATCTATCTATCTATCTATCTATCTATCTATCTATCTATCTATCTATCTATCTCATTAGTCACTTGCAATTTACTCTATAGTCTGAATTTTTTGTTGTAAAGATGTGGTGACTTCATCGGACTGTTACAGTGGATTTATTTAGACACATTTTAACAAGAAAGCAGGCATGAGTTTTATGCTGATTTTAAAAAATTAATGGCATTTAACCTTATTCCTGGAACAGTGCCCATGCTGTGTTTTCCAGTCAAAGGTGAAAACAGAAAGAGAATACTCATGAAATTTTAAGAAGTGCTGTCACTCTTTCAAACTATGATCACAGACATATATGCTTTCTGTGTTTGTGTGTTTTTTTCAGTGCAATAGAAAAGGTCAAGTTTGAAGGCATGATCTACTGATATAAGACATTGGATCAAAACTATGCACCACAACACATCAAAGTAGTAGTTTCAAATGCAGAATACCACATTGTGTGCAATGGAAAAATCAATAAAAGACATAAGATGGAATCGCTTAATATGTTCTTATTTTGCATTAAAATAAAATTTTACTTGAAGTACTGAATTTTTTTCTGAGGGTTTTTTTTCAGGAACTGGGAGTGTACCAGAACAATTTGCATGCAAACAGGGATATGTAGTACATGTGGCAAATTGATTTGTACTTTTTATTAAAAAAATAAAGGTGTGGCTTTTAATACATTCTGTATTGTGGTGCCACAGAGTGGTGATGCTGCTTGGATATACAAGTAAGAATTTTAGTGTAATTTGTACTCACGATAATGCAAACAAACAACTACTACTACAAGACAACTCGATGTGTTTATGGAGAAAAATATAAAATAAACAATTTAATCAAAATAATTAAAGTTTCCTGATGTGGGATAAAATGGAATTGTTGAATCAAAAACTATAGATCTACCTGAAAAAAAGTTTGTAAACTATACTCTCATTTGGCATTCTCAGTCTAAGCTCAGAAACCTCATGCTGTGATCCTGCTACTCACAAAGCTTAAAAATGGGTGCAGACCTCAAAAAACATCAGGGCTGCTTTGAAATAGCAGGTCTCACCACGTCAGTCTGCCTGGACCTAAACTCAAATGGCAGGCTTATAGTCTGTATAGGTCCAAAAATGGAACAAAGGCTTTTATAAACAAAATGTCCAGAAAAAAGGTGAGAGGAGACTATTAAGGTACATCTGCCATAAAAATTAACAAAGTTCCTTTACAAATAAAATGTTTATTAATAAGGATTCAAAAAAGATTACAGAGAAAAGAACAAGGCGACACAAAATGGAAAGCAATAGGAAAAGCAAACTTGAACAGAACAACAGGCGCTGTGTACATAGTGCAGGGATTTAATAAATTCAAGATTATGACCTACACTTACTAGGAATTCCTTGCTCATGGTGAACAATTGCAAGTCCCAATACCCATTACGAATGGGGGTCAACTGCTTGCCAATAACTCTACAGTTGATAGCCACACGTTGATCCATTCAGTGTAGCAGTAATGCAGACCCGGACATCAAAAGGCAATACAAACCTGTTCATCTCATATGTAGTTAAAGTACGATAGGACTCTCTGAATTTTTTTTTCTGATGCACACGTTCACAAATACAACGCCTGATGTCTTTCCTGTGGCCCACAGCAAAGACCTAACCTGCAAATAGGTGCAATTAGATAGCAGGGCCTTCATTTATAAAGCTTGCGTATGCATAAAAAGAAACTTGAAACATGCATACACAAATTCCCACACAAACGTCAGGATTTTTAAAAGAATACTTGACATGAAAGCTTGCATATACTGTATTTTTGGCAATTCTCACCAATGCGTACGCAATATTTTGGAGAACCTGGGAAATGATGATACCCTTCATCAAGCAGGAAAATGCAGTCAAACCTGCTAAATGACAACTTGCAACTTGTGTAGATATGACACATATATTACGCCCAAAAGTGATACATATGATTTATAGATTCTTTCAGTTGCCTTTTAAAAGGGCCAAAGTTACGTTTTTGCACTGAAGAAAATTGTTGGTTTCTCATCAGTTTATATTGGCTACCTGTTGTCACTTTTCAGGGAAATAGTCAATAGTGTCTCAGCCAAGCTTCACTCTGTCATGCCTGCTGTACTGGAAGCCAATAACCAACCAGCGAGACACTACATCCAAATTTTATATGTTGTGTGTGTACATACAAAAAAAACAAAAAAACATTTTTCCAGCATAAAAAGGAAATCTGCAGAAATGTCCAATTCTTGTAACATAATCGGAGCATTTTACTACACTCCTACTGTTGGAAGGGCATCTTGCGAGAATGAAGCTGCTTTTGTTAACTATAACCAGTGACATTCCATTAATACACCAGTAATTAAAGATTTGACTGACAAATGTTGTAGCCTGTGTCAGCCTGTGATTCGTTTATATTCAGGCAAAGTAGCTTTGACAGATGTGATAGTGTTTTACGTGATGGCTGGCTTGTTGTAAGGTAACTGGCTGAACCTTCAGTGTTTCATATGGCCTATTCTAGGTGTTTGTAACCTACAGCATACGTGCCAAGTATGGCACATGAACAATGTTCACTGGCACGCTGAGTGAATTGAATTACAGTAATGAAGACCTCATAAAAAATGTAACTTTTAATTAAATAGAAGCATATCATTTTTTTAAAGCGATTCTTGTTTTTACATCCATTCAAAACAAACGTTGTTAGGAATTGAAGGTAAAAAATATGCATACTGATGCAAAAAGACTTAGTTGAGTGTGGAGCGACAACAATGAATAACGTTGCTGGAGTTCTATTTTTGTCCTATACTTTCTCTGCACCACTCTCACCCCCACCTCTAGAATTCTTTCGGATATCGCATACTCATGCTAGTACAGTCCGTGGACCGTAACACAAAAGTTAGTATTGTTATTAAGTAATACGGTGCCCTTAAAATGACTTAAAAAAGGCAAAAACTTGATATAGGTTCGTTTCAAGACTTTTAGACGAGTATGGATTCATACAACAAAAGAATTGTGTACGCATGATGTACACATTTTCCCGTTTTTTTTTTGGAATGTGCATATTTTCACCCTTAAAATGAGGTTCTGAAATTGGTTACACTTTTATAACAGCAGGTAGCAATAATTTAGTGTATTACTAGATAATAAAAATCCTGATTATTATATTGACTTCATTTGTATTATAGTGGTATCTTGTTCAGGGCTGGTTTTAACCTAGTTGAAAATATATAGATGAAAACTGAAAGGAGAATGAATCAATAGTGTCTACATAGTCTTGAAAATTGATTTTGCTAGCTAAGGAGAGTTCTTAATGATTAACTTGCTTTTATTACAAAGTGTAGATTGTTTTACAAAACTGTAAACAATGGCACAGAGACATTATTTTGACCAACTCTGAAAAGATGTGGTTTCTGTCATTTTTCAGTCATTTAAATGCAGCAGATACTGTGTTCATCACTTTGTGGTGCCAAAACATTAAACATTATACATGTCTTATACACAACAGTTATTGTTGTTGTCTTATTTACTCACCACATCACTAAAATGCGTTATTACTGTGGTGAAAAAAAAAATATTTTAAATCAGATCCTATGTGTTCTGGAAGTGGTCCACTTTTTCAAATGTATTTTCTAACATCTATAAAGTGTATATTTTCCATAGCTGACAATACTGCATCAAGAACTGCCATTAGAGGGGAATGGAAGACCACTGCGGCTCTTGTTTTATAAAGGCCTGAGAGAATAGTATGGTCAAAAGCCTAGCAAATGTCAACACCAGGAAGTCAAAACGCATTTTCAACTAAATAAAATCATAAGCTGGAGATGAGGTCAATAAACAAAGATAAAGGCCAGAAAGTTGAGATTTCAATACCAAACACTTTAGGAAAAGTTTTTTAGAGATTATCGACAGTCTTACATTTTGCAATGAATGCAATGCTGGCTTTTGTACTTAATACCTTTGTGTGCATGATGAAGTTTCACTAGAACATTAGAACAATCTAGACTAGAACAGGCCAACAAAGCTCGCCAGTCCTATCCACTTATTTCTTCCAAATAAACATCAAGTCGAGTTTTCAAAGTCCCTAAGGTTTTACTGTCTACCACACTACTTGGTAGCTTATTCCAAGTGTCTATCGTTCTTTATGTAAAGAAAAACTTCCTAAAGTTTGTGCAAAATTTACCCTTAACAAGTTTCCAACTGTATCCACGTGTTCTTGATGAACTCATTTTAAAATAACAGTCTCGATCTACTGTACTAATTCCCTTCATAAAAGTTTCAAGGAACTTCTGAGGCCATGCCTCTAGCAACCAGTCATTGCATTTCAATGATGGCATCACAAAATGCCGTTGCCAAAGGAAAAACAAAATGGAGTTACAGAAGCACCAAATTGTTGCAAAAAGCAAAAGGTTGTCAAAAGCACATTAAAGGAAGCACATTATAATGAAACCTGAATCTCCATATCCCAAAAACCGTCAAAATTATCTTCAAACACCAAAAGAAATTTATCAGATTTATCTGAAAATTTCAGTATACCAAGTAACTTGTCCCTTTCTTTGATTTGTTTTGTGATTTTTTTTTTGTTTTCCCTCATGAACTTGCCTTTAATTATGTCTTTAGTCTGAAAGGATGTGGCCTCCTGCTAATTTAGCACTCTCAGGTCCTGCAATCACAATTACTGCAGTTACCCAAGAGGACTATGTTAGTCTCTTGCTTGCCTCAGCTCTTTCCTGTGGTGTTAGCTAGCCTTTGGCTGCAGTACTTTTGGCTCCTCCATTATATGTGCTTCAGGTTATGGATTTTCTTGTGCTTGTACTTCTAAACTACATTAAACTTGTTCTTACTGTATGTTTGTCTTGATATGCAAAATATGATTTTATATTTAAAAGACATTTAGTTATAGTCTTGGTTGAGACTTTGTCATTTCTGGTTCTTGTCTTTTGCTCTTGTCCCTTTAGTTAGAACTTTTCCATTTGCCTTTGATTTATAGCAATTCATTTTCAGCTTTCACTATTATTTATTCCTGTCAGATGTTTTTGATTGCTTAATGTACTGTTTGTTGTTATACTTTATTTGAGGTAATTTCTAGTTTCTTGTTTAATCAATAGTTATTTCAAACATACTCAAGTAATTAAAGAGGAAGGCAACAAATCCTTGAAATAAATATGCTCTGTATTTTATATTGTAAGACCATGTTACATAAGAGCAAAAGAAAATAGATAGATATTCAACTTATATGAAGCATTTAAAAATAAGAAAATTACAGCAAACAAAATTTCAACACACACAAACACACACACTGTTAAATCATTCAGTTTTACACATTATATTTTTTTATGTAGTTAAACAGCTTAAAATTGTTCAGGTACCTAATCTTTCTTCAGAATGAAATCCAGTCCCGCCTCAGCACCACAACAGTTCTGATCCCCAACAGACCTGACCCCATTACCTCTCCAACGGTTTTGACTCTTCCAGGGATGGGGCTCCTGAGGGCTTTCCCCCATCCCCTTTGTGATGCAGCCTTCCTATGGGCGGCTGCAGCAGAGCTACTCCCACGGACAGGAAAAAGGAGTCCTTTCTGTCATCTCACAACTGTGTAAAGTTTTTTTATGGTGATTGGAGTGCCAATCCCACCACCAACCCCCAAGTATGCACATGGAGAATATGTAAACTTCACACATGAATAATCACTGGAGTTTGAACCCAGGATGTAAAATTCATGAGGCAGCAGTACAGTGCTAAAAAAAGATGATTCCAAATACAGTTTTTAAAAAAAGTCAGACCTGGAATATATTTTAAGAACATTTTTTGTAGAAAGAGAAAACTGTAGTTATAGGTTGTGTAGTTTCACAAGCTGTCAGTTTGTTTTTGCCATCTGACTAACAAAACAGCATGTGCAGTGAGGCAGTGCAACTTGCCAAACACATGAAATCTTGTTAGGGACACTTCTACTTAATGAATTCCAGGTGAAACAATGACTATCTAGGTCACCTTTAAAAATACTTTAATTTAAAGGTAAGGTCATATCACCAGGAGCAACAGCATTGGCATGTTTCACACAAGCATGTCATATGTCAGCGACACTACAGATTAAGCTGCTCAATTGTATCTCAAGTACAGGCAAAGCTTCAGCAGACTGGCAGGACTGATGACCTTCCAAGATTTGGTCAATTTCAAGTGACTACACCAGAGCAAGACTGACACATCATACTGGTTTATCTGTGATGTTGTTTCAAATCACCCATATTGCTATTGAAACTGCTATCAGACACAATGCCTGTATCAGTGACAGGCTCAATGTTGATGTTTCATTTATCAAAAAAATCAACCATTTTCCTCACACCAGAATCACCCTTTAAGAAGCTCTTAAGAGTAATTTTTATTGTTCAATTTAATCTAACCATTTTATTTCCATGATTCAAGAATTTACTTATTGGCCAGTGGAGTCCTACTAGTACTGTGTAGCTATGAAGCAGTCACCATTTTTCCAGTTTACATCTACTTTGTCATTATAACACCCCGAATAGCAGGAAGATAAATAGAGAGAAAAAAATGACACATTATGGAAGACACAAGATTGAAACTGAAACTAACTTGACTGAATTAATCTGTTTTAGTTCAGGATCTTATATACAGAAAGTGTGATGAAATGAATTACTAGTAGAACACAAAACAAAACCAAAGATGTCACACAAGAAATAATGTGTTTAATGATACATCTTTAAGATTGCTGGGTACAGATTGAAAAAAAACTTTTTAGGTTGATCTTTAATTGTGAGTCGAGTCATAAGGACACTAAGTCCTGCGAAAGCTGTCTAATTTTTATAGATCAAGAGAGCTTAGGTGTTTTATTCTAGACAAGTTGTATTTCTGCATTAGCCCCACCAGATTTTGTGTAAAATAAGTAATAGGCTTCCTTCAGTAATGTGTTTTTATTACAATATTTTTAACAACCATCAACTGTCATCTTAAGAGTTTTTCCCAATTTCCCACCATATTCTCAATATAATTTCTTATTGCTTCTCATAGTGTGTGAAATTGTTTTTGTTCCCAATGCACGCAAATCACCAATTCAAGCACAGAACCGGGGCTCAGCACTCTTCAGGACATCTGTGTAGGGTGAGAAGAAGACAGTGCTCATTATTGGCAATTACATAATGCAAAATGTTAAAATTGGGCGGCACGGTGGTGCAGTGGGTAGCGCTGCTGCCTCGCAGTTGGGAGATCTGGGGACCTGGGTTCGCTTCCCGGGTCCTCCCTGCGTGGAGTTTGCATGTTCTCCCCGTGTCTGCGTGGGTTTCCTCCGGGCGCTCCGGTTTCCTCCCACAGTCCAAAGATATTCAGGTTTGGTGGATTGGCGATTCTAAATTGGCCCTAGTGTGTGCTTGGTGTGTGGGTGTGTTTGTGTGTGTCCTGCAGTGGGTTGGCACCCTGCCCAGGATTGGTTCCTGCCTTGTGCCCTGTGTTGGCTGGGATTGGCTCCAGCAGACCCCCGTGACCCTGTGTTCGGTTTCGGCGGGTTGGAAAATGGATGGATGGAAAATGTTAAAATTCTTGTATGTCAACCCAGTAGCTAAAGTAAAATGCAAAGTATCCGACATTGAGGCTAAATTGAACTTTCAAGCCAACGATTAAAGATCCACTTTATTGCCACATATCAGCACGAACAATACTTTGCAGCATTGCAAAATTATGAAAATCAATGTAGATCAGCAATCATCTAATTATGATGTGCCTTTAGAAGATGCCTTAAATACACTGTAGCTCACCTTAAAACAAAATTAAAGTAAACAGAAACAGTTGTATGCTCGCAACATCCCAAACGTATATTTTTTACTAAAATATTGTTAAATAAATCACTTCTGAAAAAATGGAATACACTCAGATGTGCCCAGGTATTTGAATTGAATTCCCACTACCTCCTTTGTTCTTTGGTCAGGAGTCGAGCACAGTAACAGCTTATTCATTGCTTAACATTATGTTTCACATGATACGGACTGGTGCAAAATTCACCAAGAGCCTACTAAAGATTCTAATGATCAACAAAGTAACAGTAGGAGACTGAGGCTTTAACTACAGGGCCAAAATCTGTGGAATGAACTGCCTGCTTAAGTAAGAGATGCCCCTTCAGTCTCAGCTATTAAATCTAGACTGAACACTCACCAGTTTGGTACAGTATACCCTGATTAGAGCTGCTGATTAGCCATGCATATTGCATCTGTTTGTTAATTATTCATATTAAAATATAAATAATACATTAATTATGAACCATTATTAGCACTCCTCCATTCTGTTGGTCTTCTCAGTGTCCTGCTGTGCCATATGGTGCCACTATTCTACTTTCAAGCTGTTTTCCTATCCATGGAAAAACATCTGGGAATACTGGAACAAGTGGAATCAATGGATGGAAAGATTCTGCTGTCAGATTAGACAGCCAGCACAGACTTTATTATAGAATTCCCGGAAGGGGGTGAGCGGCCACTTGTTACAACTGACTGCGGACTCTCCAAGGGTTTATTTTCTCCAGGGATGCTGCTGTCTGGAGGTTTGTATTTCTCTCCTTTGTTTTCAACTGGTCCTATCTTAGTAATAATAGAAAAAATATTGTTAGGTTTCATTTATGTTAATCAGTCTGGAAATGCTTTGTCTTATTGAGTGTTTAAAAA
The DNA here is from genome assembly GCF_900747795.2 of Erpetoichthys calabaricus. Classification (NCBI taxonomy): domain Eukaryota; kingdom Metazoa; phylum Chordata; class Cladistia; order Polypteriformes; family Polypteridae; genus Erpetoichthys; species Erpetoichthys calabaricus. The sequence continues at coordinate 84,187,840 of NC_041394.2, forward strand.
AATCTGTCTTTACGTGCACTAATACTGTATTTAGTAATTTGTTAAATTTATTCTTGCGTTTTACCTGAGAGTTTGTTATGGTTGTTTGAGCCGGCCCTCGGTGAAGAATACAAATCAAAAATAAAATGTATTGAATATTATTAACAAATACAGGTCTTTAATTGCAGGGGTTCAGATCTCTAAGCAGAAAATTAACAACATTATGAAGGGTACATGGCATTTTATAGGAATTTTCACACTGCCTATGTTTCTGTTTCAGCATGTCCACAAACGCTGAATTCAAATATTCTGTTTTCCAATTCTTATAGACGATAGGTATTGTTTTAAATTTTTATCATTAGGGAAAATAATAAAGGAGATAGTTATTTCTGTTTGTCACAGTTCTTGTAGTCTAAGTTACAAAAGTCAAATTTCATAACCCTAACCCTAATTTAATACAAAGTAAAATAAGAAAAGATTATTTTTAACTTTGACATATTGTACACTTCCTTTCAAAGATAAATATAAAGTTTTTTGAAATTAAGAGACTTTTAATATTATTTTGGCACACAGTAATGGTATTTCTAAGCATAGTTTTTTAATATGAGAGAAAGAATATGATTATAAAAAACAGTAATATTATGTTAGCTGAGGTTTTCGTTCATTTCGTTAAATGTCAATTCAGCAATTAGAATGAATCAGTCTTCAGAAATGTATAAAATTCTTGCAAAATAATACTTTAGTCCTCCTAATTAAATATACTTTTGCTATTTTACATTCCCTTTATATACAAGTACATTGTATTTTAGTTTTTCAAATTTTTATCATTACAGCTTACTCCTCTGTGTAACAAACTTGCTGGGAATACAGTGAGGAAATCGGGAGCACCTGGAGAAAAGAACCACCCAACCAGGTCAAGAATTGCAACAGAAGCGCAGCTCCCTCTGGTCACATGTAATCAAGAATCTCTGATAAAAGGGTAACCATAAAAAATCATTCATGGATTGATAAAGGATATTTATGTTCTGAAGTCATTTTAATTCAATTTTTTTTCGTAATTTTAACTCTTCTGGTTTGTTTTTTCATCGTGGAGAATCCATCCATCCATCCATCCATCCATTATCCAACCTGCTATATCCTAACTACAGGGTCACGGGGGTCTGCTGGAGTCAATCCCAGCCAACACAGGGCACAAGGCAGGAAACAAACCCCAGGAAGGGTGCCAGCCCACTGCAGGGGGCGCACACACACACACACACACCCACACACCAAGCATTAGGGGCAATTTATGATGCACCTGGAAGGAAACCAACGCAGACACGGGGAGCACATGCAAACTCCACGCAGACAGGACCTGGGAAGCGAACCCGGGTCTCCTAACTGTGAGGCAATGGAGAATCCAAATTTAAAAATTTTTATGTGCAATGTGTGATATGTTGGGCAGAATGGGAAAAACACCAGCGTTGGCACTTAGTCTCTATACGTGATATCAGATAATCTAACCAAAATACCTTTGTATCAGAACTCCCTGTAAACATTTCCTGGTATACAGCTTTAAACAATGTCTCTCACCATTGATTTTTGGTTACATTTTTAATTTGATGACTGATTCACAGACATCCAGATTATTATCTGTAATTTGCTTTTTTGCATTTTTCTCATTTTTACTGCCAATTGTTCATCATTAGCAGCACAATCTATTTCTATAAGATTCTGCAGCAAAAACCTATGGGACATTTGAGGTCTAAGTCTTCCAATTGAAAAGCTTAATCTCGTGCTCTACTCGTCCATGAGATGATTTTTCATTAGTGGTTTATTTAAAAATAATTTAGCCAAAATACAAGTTTAGAATTTTATGAACATATGGTTGCATATCTGATTATGGATTATATGACAGGAGTAATTTAGATTTTTATTTTTTTGTGGACATTTTCATATGCTGTTTGTTCAGCATTGGTCCCCTTAGAAAACTATTGTGTCAGTATCTTTGTTATCTCCATTTTCCATACAAATGTGACATTAACAATTTTCTTAACCTCTACTATAAACAACATGGAGTATGGCTTCCTTGTTAGCCTGTTTAAAATTTAGTGCAGCCAGGCACTTCTCAGGAATGAGTGCTGATCAAGATTATGCTCAGTCCCATTCTGAGCAGCCTAATGACTTGTTGTTAATTCACTACTGTTATTGAACTGTTTTCAATTTCTTTTTTATTTAAAATACTGTGGCATCATATATTACAGATTGGTAATCTGTAAAAACACTAACCTACCGTTAAACTGAAAGAACATTACAAAACTGCCCTTCTAATAAACATGAAAAAGAAAAACTGTCTAGAAGACAAAAAAAAAACTACAAAGAAGAAAGCAGAAAAGATTGGTGGCCAGGGTCTTAATTCAGGCATGGCTGAAGCCACATCCTATCTGGCAGTTGCCATGAAGAGGCACCCAGACCATTATCTAAAACATAAGAAAGTCATTTAGAGAGTAAATAGTCCTGGATGTTAAGGCTTTTGTTTGCTGGCTGGGTGTGCATGACCTCAACTGGGAAAAGCTTGAATGAGAAGTGCAAATATGCAATTAAAAAAAAAAAACTAAAAGTGCAGTCCTCATTTTAATTCAGAGAGTAAATGTCTCTTGCCTTCAAGATCCAGATTTTGTGCAAGCACCAAAGGGTATGTAGAGAACACTGCAGGGCCAGCAGAAATAGTGTTGTAAGTCAGAAACTGTTGTAAAAAAATCTCATACCAATAATATCCAAAGTCATTACATCACGCAGGGTCCAAAAACCTTTTGGTTTCAGTTTAGACTTTTATTAAAGACTAGCAAAATACCCGCGCTTCACAGCAGCAAAGCAAGCTTATGTAAAGGAGTGAGAGAGAATTTACCACCATTACAGCACAAACCAGGAGACTCGCATTTCCATCTATGAGCTTAAGAGTACTCACAGTGAACATCCATGGATCCAATGTGTACTGTTTTGTCAGATTCATAATGTATGTTTGAGTCGTACGCAAATCCACAATCGGCTTTTTTGAGCCAAACCTATTGTTTTTGTATGAGCCGCTTTTCATTATTGGGATCGTACCTAGAAACAGAAGCTCTATTAACTTTTGGATTTGCCTACGAATATTTAGCGGCAGCGTCTCTATTAACTTGTGGATTTGCCTGCGAGTATTTAGCCAAAGCGTCTCTATGAACTTGTGGATTTGCCTGCGAGTATTTAGCAGCAGCGTCTCTATGAACTTGTGGATTTGCCTGCGAGTATTTAGTGACAGCGTCTATATGAACTTGTGGATTTGCCTGCGAGTATTTGGCGGCAGCATCACAAAGTTGTTTCCATCTAGTTGCATCAGAAAATGTACCACGATGTCTGACACACCTCCTTTTTACTTTTTTCTCTCAGCTTGGATTGCTGCTGTCATAATTGGTTGAGTTTCATGGTTTGTTTCAATTACATTAATATTTGCAGGACTTGTTGTGTTAAAGTGACATTCGGCATCTGTCAAGCATTGTAAGCATACAACCGGTTTCATCAATAACTTTGCATCCAGCTTTTGGGAGTTGAAACATTCATAAACATCAAAGTGTCCACTACTCAAATCGTCACCTGTAAATCTAAGATGTTTAAGAGGCATTGGTGGTTGTCCAAAGGTGTAAAATATTTGGCCATTTCGGTACACTTAAAAGCGACAACCGAACAATTCAGCGCCAGCCATCAACTCACATGCAGAACCATAGGTGAAGGGCTTATGCATTTCACTCTTATACTGCTCCTGTGTAGTATAATTATCTCCTGTACCATCATCAGTCCACACCTTGAACCTGTCCTAGTCATTCAATACATAAGGCACAATGTTCCTCTGGATATCAAGAGTGAGCCTGATATGGCCGTGCAATATGTAACACAGAAAATGGAAAAGGCAGGCGCCATCTCCAGGCATGGAAACCACTCGGTAAGTGACAGTTCTTTGAACGATGGTGATCACCTCGATAGACATGTAATTGGGGGTACGGTTGGAACGATAAAGGAAATGGGTACCTGAACAATGTAAACTAAGTCTAAAATACCTACACAATAACTATAATCGTAATAAGCGAACAATAAAACAGCGGAGAAGCCGTGGATTAAATAAAAAGGCTGCAGTTATCAGCAGGGAGACGTGAATACCGTGGCAAAGCAAGGAAGGGAATGAAGAGACCGGAGCGACGGACAGCCTTATATAGGCAGGCAGCCAACTACGTGGGAGGCGTGGGGATAGGGGATGCAACGCCGCCTCACACGGTGACCGAGCTGCAGGCTATGGATGTGTATATGTATGTAAGTAGGATTCAGTTAGCGTTGGGAACCCGCGTACCAAATTTCTTGAAGATGGGCCCATAAGTAACAAAGACCGTTGGAAAATTCAATATGGTGGCCGACAGTGGCATCATACCACCGAAATAAGTATGTACATCGGTTTCGGTTAGCGCAGGGAAGCCGCCTACCAAATTTCGTGAAGATAGTGCCATAAACGGACGTTGTCGACCATTATGACCGTTACGCGTAGAATTTCGAAATGAAACCTACTTAACTTTTGTAAGCAACCTGTAATGAATGAGCCTGCCAAATTTCAGCCTTCTACCTATACGGGAAGTTGGAGAATTAGCGATCAGTGAGGGCTTTGCCTTTTATTAGTATAGACTAGGGGGCTCTGCCCCCTGCTCACTTCACTTGCCCACCCCCGGGATTGGTTTACCGCATATACAATTTAAAGAGATTGTTATTTTCATAGGAATTGTTACATATGCATTATTTTCACTTTTACCTTAAAAATTGTGTAAAAACAATACTTGTCCTTTATTTACATCTCTTTCTCGCAGGACATATAACGCTGCTCGTGTTGTGAAGGGGGGGCAGCTGAACGCACACTAAGGAGATGCCGTTCGTTCAGCTGCTGTCTTTCTGCTGCTGCTGCTGCTGGCGAGCTGTGTGTTCTCTTTGTTGTGCTGTTCGTCGATCATTTAAAAGTCTGTATAGCGGCTGTCCTTTTGCCACTTCATGTCTCTGCTGCTCGCGTTGTGAAGATGGGGGGGCTGAACGCACGCTAAGGAGAAGCGGTCGGATCATCTGCTGGCTTACTGCTGCTGGCGAGCTGCATGTTCTGCTTGTCGCTTGTTGTTGTTTTAAGAGCTGGGAGCACATGAAGTGTGTCTGCCAAATGCATTCCAACAACTGCTAGGTTAGATGTCCGTGAACTTGTTTTAAATGTTGTCTCACTGCCTTGTCTCGCGGGATGTCAAATTGTCTTCCGAGAAGATCATGTCTCGTCTTCCTCCCAAGATTTTTTTTTTATAATAGAGAGATAATAAAAGCTATGTTCTGGCTGCAGAGATAGCTGCTGTTCCTAAGCATGAAGACATTTTTACAGATAGCTTAACATAGGCAGGATGCTTTGACATACCTGCTATGCTAACGAACAACACCTAATGGCATTTTGCCACATTTGTGCGATCACTCTTCAGTCATGCCCACTTCACATTAATTTCTGCCCCTTATTGCTTATTACTCCACCCAATCTTTGGCATCAACATTTAGGGTGTCATTTTACATTGGCGGAGAAGTTACATGTAAGACTCATTGCATTGTCGTATTTAAACCATATTGGTGATATTCCAATATATTTTAAAAAAAAATATGTTTTATAAGGTACAGAATCACATAGAAAAACAAATGCTTAAACTAAAATCAATATTTAATCATATTATACATTCTAGTTTCTGTGCGTTCTATATTATGATTGTATATAAAAATATCCATTAAGTATTCATGTACATATATTTCCATACAACACACTTGCAGGACAGGGAACAAAAATAATTTTGCATACAATGAAAGCAATAAGAAAAATCAAATAACAAACAAATATACTGAAATATTGGAAAAAATGCTTAAGAAAGCAAAGCTGGTGGTTGTTAAAAATATTGTAATAAAAGCACATTACTGAGGGAAACCTATTATTTATTTTACATAACATCTGGTGGGGCTGTACTCCACCCTAATGCAGAAATGCAACTTGACTGGAATAAAACACCTAAGTCCTACTGATCTATAAAAATTAGACAGCATTCGCAGGCCTTAGTGTCTTCCTGACCCGACTCACAATTCAAAATAGGCCTCAAAAGTTATTTTTTCAATCTGCGTCCAGTAGTCTTAAAGGTGTATCATTAAACACATTGTTTCTTATTTGATATCCTTGGTTGTTTTGTGCTCTTCTAGTAATTCATTTCATCACACTCTCTGTACATAAGAGCCTGAACTAAAACAGATTAATTCAGTTAAGTTAGTTTCAGTTTCAATCTTGTGTCTTCCATAATGTGTCATTTTTTTTCTCTCTATTTACCTTGTTATTCAGGATGTTATATCTGTTTGTAAAATTTTAAACTTAGGACTTTGTGTTCGCCCATACTGTCTAGCTGTATACATTAGGTTAAATTTTCTATTATACGTGTGTCGTTTTGTTGTTTTGATTTTCTGGTTCATTTGCTAAATGTGATTTTGGTTGTGGTGTTCGATATCCAGTGCATCTCCACCAGTGAACCACACTAGTGTTTCCTAGGGACACTCTGGCTGCAGCTTTTTGTTCCAATCAATGTCTCAATTAGATTTTAACCTCTCCAGTTTATTGATTTTAAAATGTAATTAGTGCTTGCTATAGTTCTGTTTGCAATCTCACCTATAGTATGGGTTTTTCTCTTCTGTAAATAGCAAAATCTTTAACGCACAGAAATTTGTTTATTTATTTAAATGTATTAATTTAAAGTTATATTGTTTGTGTTACTTTTTTACTTAATGAAAAACAATCTACTTTTGGAGTACTCTAACAGTGTTTTCCTTCATTTCTCAAAAATAGATAATAAGTTGTTTCACTTAAGTCACACTTTTGTGGTTGTATGTTGAATGTTGAAATTGACAACCGTAGATGTGACAATTCATAAATGTGCACGGTTTCAATTTACAGATTCTAATCAGGTTATTATTGATAAAATAGAAACAATGCTACAGCCATAGCACTACATTATTTCTGTTAATCTGAATTGTAAACACAAGAAAAACACAAGTGTTTCTTTACATTATCAAGCAGATGGCAAATTAAATTTCTAACCATCCCATCATGCACACTACACCATCGCACCAGCTTTTTTTTCTAAGCAAATTTTATCTATCTTTTTCACAAAGCCTGCTTTTACAAATTCATTATGAAAACTTGAGGACACACTGATCATTTTAAAGAATACATTTTCTAAGCACTATTCAAACAGCACATTCCCACCAGATTTTTGTGCAAATGCTATCTGGAAAACTTTTCCTTTAGATAAAAATGTTTTTATTAATAATTTATTGATCAAACACATGCCGTGTATGTTTTAACAAATCATTGTTGTAATTGCAATATAGGTTTGCAATCCCTCTGTCTTGATCTTAGTAGATTTTTAAAGACATTCTAATGCTTGAAAAACAAGCAGTTAAGGAGTGTGCTAGATCACAGGTGGCGCAGTGGTAGTGCTGCTGCTTTGCAGTAAGGAGGCTGTGGAAGATTGTGGGTTCGCTTCCCGGTTCCTCCCTGTGTGGATAGCGCTTTGAGTACTGAGAAAAGCTCTATATAAATGTAATGAATTATTATTATATGTGACAATCAGTACACTTTTATAGTTTTGCAATGTACACTATACAGCATACCCTTCAGTTCATCTTGGTTTTAAATTAATTATTGTAATAGTTGTAATTTAAAATTACAGTGTTCACTATACAGCATACCCTTCAGTTCATCTTGGTTTGAAATTAATTATTGTAATAGTTGTAATTTAAAACTACAGTGTTCACTAAAGTTGCATGATTAGGAACAAACACGAGAAGTTCTGTGGTGTACCAAAATTTGATTTGATTTCGGTTTTTAAATAAATTCTTGACATGCCTTTGTTATCCTGTAGCTTCACAGCATCCTGAGTCAATACTGGAACTAATAATCAGAAATATGGATTTATTAGAGTGTGGGCTGTTAATAAGGCTGTGCCTAATTTTAGCTGTTACAACAGTTATAGGGCCATGCAGATGAAACACAACATATATTTATTTATAATATTAATATATATTTGTAAATGCTGTCAATTGAAGCATTTAGATGCACTTCCATAGGTGTCCAGTCCAGTGGCGTAGCTCAAGTTTGCGCCACTTGGGGCAGGGCGGGGCTTCAATTTGCCGCCCTCCAACGTATCTGAATATGTTAACCTAATTAAATAGAAAATTAAAATGACGTATGGAGAAAAATTAAGATACATTTTGCATATATTTATTTATATATAGAGAAACAGCAATATTTTTTCACATATAATTATTTATAAGCATCAACTAGACAAGAATATAGTATAGACGCACTGATAAGCCATTTTCTGATTATTAGTTTAATATAATTACACTGCGAAAACCAGAACTGGTGTAGTGTACAAGCGATAGGTGGGGATGAGCAAGAACGCATTCGGATTGTTAACGAAACGAAATTATACATTGTGAATTAGTTATTTATCTTCCTTGAAATTATTATCGGTGTAATGTTTCTGTTTATTTTTGTTATTGCCTCATAAATATCAACTGCCGTGTGTGATGCCGTCACAGAAGGACTGTCTGAAAATGATTTTTGAAGCATTTGTAGATGAAAATCAGAGAATTTGACTTTTTTCATTCATGAGTGATATTTTTCCGAACCCTGCTGCTTACACGTGAAGTGTTCTGAGCCTTTTGGCCAATAATGCCGCCCCCAAAAATGTGCCGCCCGGGGCGGTCCGGCCCTAGCTACGCCACTGGTCCAGTCATTAATTTTATTAAAGATGAGCAAACTCTGCAGAGTTAATTTTGTTCTAAGTTCAACATAATCACAGAAAAGTTTGAAAAATACAACAAGCCCCCCAAAATTGATTGAAGTCAAAGGAGAAAGTGGAAAATCAACTAGCTTTTAGTGGATTATACTGGTGCAATAGTCTTTTAAGTGTCCCTAAAGAATAGGGAAGCATCTGGTAAATACATTGCACCTATTATTGGGGCCTGTGAGGCAGCAGTGCTAACTAGCAATACCATAAACAAAATACATCAAATGACCACAAATTAGCAATAAGTAAATAAAATACAGATCATTATATTCAGAGAGTTCCAATCTCGGAGCACACATTGACATGCCACGAAGCAGAAGGGTGGGACTGGATGATTCGCTATTTGAGTCACAGCTCCTGGCACAGCTCAAATGTCTTTTTTTGTTTCCCATATATCTGAGCAGATGCTTAGCACTTTTCTCTTCAATCAAGAAGAAAGAAACTACTTGTCAATAATAATAAATCGTTCATTTTTATCATTTCACAGTGTCTCAGTGTTTTCTGATGAGAGCAGAGTGACGGCTCCTTTAAGGCTTATTTTGAGATATGTGAAGAGACGAAGCGACACGGCAAAAAGGTTTGGGACACCAATGTAAACTTCATACAGTATATTGTGATGGCAATAAAACGGTTGAAAAAAATGCAACAAAATGAGCATCTTAGGTACATTCTACGTAGTCTGGTCTTGATCTGCTGCTAGTATAATACTATCTCAGGTACAAAGCAACTGGCTAATAAAGTCCCAAAATGATTTTGCTTATGAAAAACTATAAAATCTCAACAGAAATTCATTTAGACACTTCTTTTGATGAACTATTTACTACAGACTCAATTTTAAGGAGCTGGTAACAGTCGGAGTTGGGGCAATTATGTCGCTAAAATTATTCTGATACAGGGAAATTCCCTCACGTACTTTCTTCTCTAAGAAACTGGCTCAAGCTAAATAAAATTATGATGTTGGTAACAGAGAATTGTGGGCTATAAAATTAGTATTAGAAGCATGGAGTTTTTGGCTAAAGGAGTAAAATTTCTATATACCATTTACACTGCCCATAAAAATGTAATGTATGTAAAATCAACTGAAAGATTAAATGTAAGATAGGGCAGATGGGGCTTTGTTTTTTAAGGCAGTTTGATTTCTTATCAGGTGGAAAGTAAAAATGGTAAAGCAGATGCACTTTGCAGACTTTATAAACCAGACAAGATTCTTACAGAACCAGACAATATTTTATATTTGGAGAAATTCATTGCAGCCAATATAGTTGACTGCTCTGATGGCTTTGGGTCACTGTTTTAATTTGGAGCTACCTACTTATTAACTTTAGATAGTTTGTTAGATTTGCTTTGAACTATGGGGTAAAAGATTTTGGTATCTTAGGCTGTTTTACATTGGTCAACTTATTTTACAAAATGCAAGAGTATATTTTTAGAGATATGTGTTCACTGGTTTGACAATTTTATTTCATAAACTGAGCAAGGCTATAATGAAGATAAGTCATCTATCCTCAAAGACCTTCTGTCATAATTCATTTCACTCCATGTCTTTCATCTTCAACAGTATCTTCAGCTTTACTCAGCTGTGAAAGTTCACTGAATCTTTCATTTCTCTAAAATCAATTCTTACTCCTTGTTTGTGTTTTACTCTCTCTATTCCAATATATGAGGTGATGATGATGGTTATTATTATAATTTTACAAGTAATGCAAGAGTGGTCATTTACTCCAGACAAGATTTTAAATCAAATACTATAAAGTATCAAAATATGCAGTACTTTTTTCTGGTATAAATTAGGAAATATCAGAGCTAGAGAACTTACATATACCATTATGCACCTCAAAACAATAAATTACAGGTCTCCCCTTTGTCCCTTATTACTCATTTCACATTGGAAATCACTACCATAATTGAATGGTAATGAAGTGGAATGGGCCATTTTTACACAAGCAAAATAATTTTTTACTCAACCTAACCATAGCCTTTAAATTAGGTTATCTTGTTTTTGACTAATGTGCTGTAAATAGGATTGCATTAGGTACAAAGATGTAACAAGTAAGTGTGTAAGAAAAAAATGTGATAAAATGCTTTTCATGCCATTGTTAAGAGCAAATAAAGTTGATGTTACAGGGCCACAAAAGACTGAAAGATTTTTGTTATAATGCAGAATGCATATTCATAATAATGAAAAGTCATCTGTTTTGAGTGGAGGAAATATGATTAGAGTAAAGGCTTATTCTATCATTTAAATGAACAGCCTATTGAATTAGCTAGCATATTTTCTGTTCTCGTTTTTGCATTCAGAACACGCTGCAGTGTATAATTCACTCATTTACTACTTTTTAGGATACACTTTTATAGAATTTGTTCATCTAATTGTATTAGTATCAGGCATGTGGAAATAAGAGTGTCTACTCCAGTGTGCTTCCCTTATGCCAAGTAAAGGCTCATTTAATAAAAACATTGGAAAAAAATGCTATGAATAAATAAATGCTACATCCAGAAAATGAAGCGTAAAACATAAAAATACCTCTTCACTCTGTGTAGAAAATTAATCATTTTGGTAACTTGTTATGAAGATGGATATAAGGATGGTAATGATACAACAAAGGTTGAAAATGAGAATAAACCACATTTAAGGTAAATCAGTGATCATATAATTCATAGTTGAGACTGAAAACCATAGTACCACACAAATAGTGGTTTTAAAATAGTCATTACAATATGTTTTTGCTTGACCTGTTTCCTAGACCGAATCTTTAGGCAGACCTTTGCATTTTTGTGGCAGGCACTAGTCAATTTAAATTCTGGATTATAAATAAAGTGAAACCTATTGTACTATTTTAACACAGCATTGATTTTAAAAGTAATATGCCGATGCACTAATCAGTTGAGTTGTAGATTGAAGAGATGATTTGTAATGAAAGGTCATTGTCACTTTGAGCAGAAGTTGGACTCACATCAACAGAGCAGACATCTCTCAGATAACAAAAGAACAGCATTGAGCTGAGGCCACCAAAATAATGATAAAACCAGCCAATAAAAGTATTGCAGGTTTCTGAATATTAATCAAAGGCTACAAACTATATTAAAAACACACTCGACATCAGAATAGTACACTACCAAATCAGACAGCACATATGCATAAAGCAAAAGAGACAACACTGCAGCTTTGGGACACATGCAGCAAAGCATACCAAGAAATCAAAGTAAAATTTTGCACTGTAAGGTTCAGTACAACTTCGTTAGGATTGTCCATGCCCAGGTCATCCACAGTGATCAAACTTATTCAGTTAAGCTCTTTTGGTGCCTTCATCAAGCAAGCCCTGCTCATGCCGCTTTATAGCTAAATTCTGTTCCCAATATGAGGATCTTCTGGTGAAATGTTAGGTAGATAGTTATGTACTTAAGGAGGAGGGACAATGTTTGGCATTTTCCAATACAGATAATGTAATTTTTTGAAATTGATGTGCTGTGTTTTGTAATCAATAATGGTCCACATTGGTAACTTTGAATGTACTCAACTTCTTGTCAAAGCTAATGCTGAGTTACATTCCACCCCAATCAACCAGTTTTCATATAATATAGTCATCATACTCACTACAAGGTAGCCAAAAATCAATCAAGTCAATCCAAAAGTCCCCTATTCAGTTCTTTGTAAATATTATTTTCTATATTTACAAAAGCTTATTTTCTCCTAATTAAAAAATTATTAATGGATGGGCCTAATGGTCTTATTGAACAGACATGGCCCCCTGAGGCCCACCAACAGCAACAGGTTTGGTATGCCCATACATAAACAGCAATACACCTGTATTAATATATTGCCACCGTGTAGTTTTATATTATGCTTTGTGAAAGGGTACAGCCCAGACACAAACAGGAGGACACGTTCTTAGCCATCACCACACATTTATTTACAGTCCTACTATTTACAGTCATTATGTGCACCGCCACCAAACACCCCCCACAGTCTCTCAACAATCCAGGCTTCTTCACTAGCCGTCTCTCTTTCTCTTTCACTCTCTCTATGCCTCTCCTCGCCGCCTCCTCTCCGACCTCGTCCACCTCCTCACCCGACTCCAGCCTTGATTGTTGGGAGGCGGACCCTTTTATAGGCAGCCGAATGCCGACCACACCCAGCCACCTGTGACAGCTTTATTGTTATTATCTTGTAAGTATCTGTAGAAAATTCTAAAAGAAATCTGGAAGCACCTGTAGAAAATTCTAAAAAAGTACATTATTATTAAATGATGTAATAAATTGTGAAAATACACTAAGGGGTGTATAATCTTTAAAGGCATTTTTAAAATGTACTGTATTTTCCATACTATATGTCTCGATTCAATATGTCGGGGTGCCCAACTTCAATCCTGGAGGGCCACAGTGGCTTCAGGTTTTCATTCTAAGTACTGTGTTTTCATAATTAGTAACCAGTTTTTGCTGCTAATTAACTTTATTTAATTGATTTACTATTTAAGACTCTGATGTTTTAAATCAAGTTTAAGCAACATTGGTCTTGGAGGGCCGCAGTTGCTGCAGGTTTTTCTTTCAACTGAATTGCTTCATGAGAAATCATATATTTGTGATGAAGCACTGATTGGTTATTTGACATTTTTGTTCTTCGTTTTAGATACTGTATATTGCTTGTTAAGATTTTGAACCCTTAAGTGCTTATTTTAGTCTTAAACAGCTGCATTCATTGATTTTATATTGCTCCTTATTAACAGTAAGATGCAAATGACAAAGGATCTTGCAGTTTTCCATCTAGCTGTGTGCATTCATCATACACTATTTGGTTTAATAAAGTACTCAGAAGACAAATGAAACGAAAGTGAAGAACTGAAAATTACTCAGTTGTTTTAGGCTTCAAATCTGGATGATATGAATAGAAAGAAAAGATTTTTAAAGATATGATTTAAGAGTGACCTAACATTACAGGTCATGATATTAAATAAGACCAGTGATTGGCGAGTGTTTTCTAATAAAGCAACTGGAGTAAAACAAAAACTTGCAGCCACTGAGACCCTCCAGGGCAGACCTTCATCATCCTTGTAATAAGCTGTGAAGATACCTAAAATGACCAAAAGAGGTATATTTTCCTTTAGAGTAGCTAGATCATTGATACTGTTTTTTCCTAAGTAGCATAACATTTTCTAGGCATTAGACAAAAATTGTAATCGGAACAATACAGGGTCATTAACTCTATAAGTGCCACAACCGATGCCAGTTGATATTGTGTTTGTATATCTTTCATCATTTAATCTGTGTGCTCATCATGGTCCTGTTGTTCCCTGATGTTTTCTAAATATCTTAAATAGCTCTTAAATTCTACTCAAATAACGTGATTGATTAATTTTTTTTTTTTTTTTTTTACACAAAAGGTCACCTGTTACCTCCACAAGCAACATCACTAAACGTTGGCACCCAGGTGTGAATCACTGTCTGTCTGTCTTGACAAGAAATGCTTGACTGTATTTGCATATTCTTTTTACCTTGGAAAATCCAATGTAGTCGCCACTATCTTCTCACAGCAAAAGAAGACGTTCTTAAAAATGAATACTTAAAAGAGCCTTATACTATGCATTAGTACAACTTGCAAAACTTCTTTTTTATTGTAAATGTATGCTAACATTAGAATAGAAGGTGCATGCAAACATGGCCAGAGAAGGCAGACAGCTGATAGATTGTGGAATTGATCAATATTCTCTAGAGTTGGTGTCATTAACACTGCACTTATCTGTGTGACAGAAGCTTGAAGATTCCTGGATGTTTTTCTGGGATTCTTTTTGATATGTGGTATTTATCATTTGTGGCTGTTCTTCAAACCCAGACTTTCCTCCTGTGTATACATTCAATAAACCCTTCCCTCAGATGGTTAACAGCAGACTTAGTCTGCTTTGTATTTGGCAGGATTGGCCTTAGCCAAGCTCATTGTCAAGCAATGTATTTAAAAGACTGGCCCCAATTATGTATTTATCTAGGTAAGGTTCACTAATGGCACACTTACTTTTTCACTCCTGGAAACTTGCACACTACACAAAAAGAAGAATGAAAAATGTTCATATTTTGAGTAATACTGTACTACTGTGTATCCTTGAAAATGTTGGTCAAAAATACTGCAATTATATGTAGTAATACAAAAAATCTGACATTACTGCAGGTACTTTTTCATAGTCAAAACTGTGATAAATTGCAGTTAATTTCTCTTTAACACTTAAAATATTCTGTGTTTTATTTCCTGAAGAAAAATTTTTCTCAGATAAAATTTTCAAATAAATTAAGTATTGTATGTCCTTTATCAAAATGCAGAAAATGTAAAATTGGGAAAAATACTTACAAACAATTGCTTGTAATCAATTTATGAGTCAGTTTAAAGTGTTGTAAACATATTGTGCTAAATATTTTGAGTTTAAATTGTTAAAAGATATTTACCTTTCATTTACAGTAAGTACTGTTATTCACTATTAAAAAGGAGCAAGCAACAATCTGCAACAATATTTAACAAGTGCAGTCCAGGGAGACCCTTGTGGGATTTTATTCCTACCAGTTTCACAATGAGTGCACATTCTTACTTTTAACTGATCTTATTGTTTAATGAGCTGTACTGTACCTATGGTCTTCTGAGATCGCACTTTAGCCAGCAGAAAACTTTATGAGTGCTGATGATGATGTCCTCCATTAGCCGTATGCACTTCTCTTGCCTTCTCTTGGTGCTTGTTTTTGGGTTGCCTCCCTCCTGTTATAATCCCTCTCCCCCATATGCCCAATGGCCTGTATTTTGTGTAAGAGCAGTAGCAAGACACATATAAAACATTGTGGAAATAGGTTTAACCCTTTTTGTGTTATTGTCTAACAAACAGACATCCACACATCTTATGCTTTTATATATATACTGTGTAAAATTCACACACACACACACACACACACACACACACACACACACACACACACACACACACACACACACACGCACACGCATACACACACAACTCCAAAAAAGTTGGAATGGTATGGAAAAGACAAATGAAAAAAGAAAAAAGTCTAAGTAAATTTAAGAATCACTGTGTTTATTTCATTGCAGACAATGTGAATCCAATTTCATTTAATTTGTTAATATACATCTATTTCTGCATTTCAGGCCTGCAACACATTCCAAAAAAAGTTGGGAGAGTAACACATTCACCACTTTGTAATGTTGCCATTTCTGCTCACGACACTTAAAAGAAGTTTTGACACAGAGGATACCAAGCCATGAAGTGTTTCAGGTGTTGTTTGCAGATAGAATGGGACAAAATATGTCTTAAGGTGTGCAACAGCACAGAGTCATTGTCGTTGCATTTTTAATTTTAAAAATTTCCACACATTCTCTATTGGGGACAGGTCAGTACTGCAGGCAGGCCAGTCCTGTACCTGTACACCCCTCTTCTGTAGCCATGCCTTTGTAATGTGTGCAGAGTGTGGTTTTGTGTTTTTCTTGTTGAAAAATGCATGGATGTCCCTGGAAAAGATGTCATCTTGAAGGTAGCATATGTTGCCCTAAAATCTCAATGTACTTTTCTACGTTAATGCTGCTATCTCAGAAGTATAAATTACCTTTGCCAAGGGCACTAACACAACCCCATACCATTACAGACCCTGGATTTTGGACTTGTTGCTGATAACAGCCTAGATAGTTCTTTGGACTTCGGTCCACGGCACACAGCATCCATTTCTTCCAAAAAGATCTGGAATACTGATTCATCTGACCACAATATATGTTTCCACTGTGTGATTGTCCATCCCAGATGCCTCTGAACTCAGAGAAGTCAATGTTGCTTCTGGAAATGGTTAACATAAGGCTTCTTTTTTGCATATTAAAGTTTTAAGTGGCACATGTGAATGTAACTCTGTATTGTAGTGCTTGACAAAGGTTTGCCAAAGTAATTCCTTGCCCATGTGGTTATATCAGCTATTGATGAGTGACGGTTCTTCTGCCCTTGCCCTTTATTCACTAAAATTCCTCCAGATTCCTTGAATAATTTAATGATATTATGCACTGTAGAGGAAAAAAATATTCAAATCCCTTCCAATCTTTATTTAAGGAACAATGTTTTTAAACATTTCAATAAATTTCTCATGCGCTTGTTGACAAACTGGAGATCTGCTGCCCATCTTTGCGCCTTAAAGACTTTTGTACTAAATCACGACTACAATCACCTGTTGACCTTCGTCTGTATGAAATCATGTCATTATTTAATTATTTTACTCTCGTTACTGACCCTAATTTGCCTCCATCCCAACTTTTTTTGGAATGTGCTGAAGGTCTGAAATGCAGGAATGGATGTTTATTAACAAATGAAATGAAGCTGAACAGACAAAATATGAAATATCATGAGTTCATACTGTCTGCAGTGTGAAATAAAAGTCAAAGTAAATTTAAGAATCACTGTGTTTCTTTTAATTTTAATTCTCCATATCATCCCAACTTTTTCTGATTTGGGGTGTATATAGATACTGTATATTTAGATAGTGATATATTTAGATTAAACAAATTAGAAGTATTTGTTTTTTTGTGATGCTTAAATTCTGTTGCCATTTTCTTTTTAATTTACTGTGTTCTATAGATTTTCCTTCCTTAATTATATCCAGATGCCAACAACACTGAACTAAAGGGGATCAATGACTTCAGTGCCACATTCACAGGTCTGCTCATTAGTGGGAAAGGTTTTTAAATAAGCGGACAAGTGAAAATTGCAGGGAAGTATTTGCTCACCTTTAGCATTCAGTGTTGTTTGCACCTGTGTCTGGATTGCTTATTTGTAAGCATCAGTATTTCGATAGATTTAAGGGAAGAAACTTTACAAAGGATTATTTCAAAAGAAAATGACAAATATGTCTGATATTTATGAAGTTGTTAGAAATATTTGTAGGTCAGATAGCTAAACGATGTAATAAGTTAAAAAACAGAATGTTAACATATTTGTAAGATCTGTTGAAATAACTGCCCATAGGACTGAATTTGAAAACAATATATTGAGTTTGTCTTACTCTGTGAAGAGCACTGCAACAGAAAAAAGTAAACTAAATATTTGCATTTATTACTAGCAATGATCTTGGAAACAGGGGGGCTGGACCCAAAGATTCACTGAACTTTGTGAAATATCCCTTGTCATAAAAGCAGACCACAGACATAAAAAAGGTTTGGGGCAGCCACCTTTATATTGTGCCTTGGCTGCAAAAGGGTTTAAATTGATTGTAATGATCACAGGTTCGAGTCCAAAACAGAACTGAATGTAATAGGAAAAGATAGCGGCTTTAAAGCCCGGGACCGGAAGTGACATCTTCTGGACTGGAAGTGACATCATCACTTGCGGCCAGGAATGGAAAGTAATGACTTTCATACCAGAAGTGACATCATCCATGCCTGTGGGACCAGAAGTGTCTTCATCACTGCCGGTAAAAAACAGATGTGACATCATCCATGGTGCCAAGATCTGGCGAGATTTCCTGTGGAGGTTCTTCAAGAGATTGAGAAAGAGAGTTAGTGCAGCTCGCCACCCCCTGGTCTGGCGTGGTAGTACTGTTCTTAAGGTTTTTCAGATGTCTCCCAATCGCACGTGTGTGCCACCCTAATTAAAAAAATGGAATGCTATGCCTGTGATTTGTTTTATATACGGTGTGAGAGAATTTAGATTTTTGAGACTCTTAGCAGAGTGCCATTGTGTCTGATCTTAAATTCATTCATAGCTGAAAATAGAGACTGGTGAATAGTTGAAGTGTCATTTACCTTCTGTTTCTAGTTAGAACTAAACTCAATATGCTAGAAAATACATTTTTATTAGTTTTTGCTCCCTTAATCACAATCTCTGTGTGTGTTTTAAGATATATAATTCCAATTCCCCTGATTAATTCAAGCTGACATTGGCTACAAAAATCATGAATTTCAAATGTATCTGTCAGTCACCTCACCAGATGCCTCCTGCAGAAAGGAATAAGCTGGAACCATTGCTTTACTTACTCTGCACTTCCTATTTTATGACAGATCACATCTATACAGTAAATGTGCAACTATTTCAAATTGATGACTTCAGTGAATATCATCAGTTGAAAATGACATTTACACATCACTAAGTCTGTCCATATGTTAAGGCACCTTTTGTATAAATGTAAAAATATTCAATATGGGCAATACTGTGAATTTCCCATTGGGATTAATAAAGTATCTATCTATCTATCTATCTATCTATCTATCTATCTATCTATCTATCTATCTATCTATCTATCTATCTAAAGCTGCTTGGCATATCATATAGCAATTCCTGTATCTTACCAGTTAACCAAATGAGACAAAATAAAACTCTCAGATGTATATAAATCTTTATCTCTAGCTGTGCCCATTCTTATTCAGAAAAGCTGAGGTCTGTCTGTCAATTGTCAGATTGCTTATGTATTTATATTCACTTGTTTCGTTTTTAGCTATGGTAGTTTTTGACTTAAGCAGCTGATACCAAAACGTACCGGGTCTCAAATTAATTGGGTAAATGTGTAATGCCTAATACCAAATGGGTACTGGCATCTTGCTACACGGTGTAAAGCATTTTTGGATTATTAATTTTTTTACCATTGTACTCTGTTTTTTGGATGGATTCAAACATTTTATGATAACCTCTGTAAGGTCATGGCCAATTTGTTTGAGGTCGCTATGCCTGTTGCTGATGACATAACATTGGAATTATGTGGCATATTATGGGTTTAGGTCCCCTTATATAAGATGTCAGTGCACTGCTACAAAACATTCAGCATCACAATGCTATCAACGTGATGTTGTTGTGCCATAGAAGCTGCCTTTGTGACTTTGTATACAAGGAAGAGAAAATAAGCTGTCATATCTATGTCCTCCTTGCTTAACACAACTCATGGTGTTGCATACAGCTGATGTCATTTTACTGCAGTTCTTGGCGGGTTTTAAAATGGGTATTGAATTTGTGAATTGTATGAGGTGACAGGTGCAATATTAAAACTTTGAGTAGTGTAATGAAAACACTATCAATTTGTACTGAGC
The DNA here is from genome assembly GCF_900747795.2 of Erpetoichthys calabaricus. Taxonomy (NCBI): domain Eukaryota; kingdom Metazoa; phylum Chordata; class Cladistia; order Polypteriformes; family Polypteridae; genus Erpetoichthys; species Erpetoichthys calabaricus. Next base: position 84,207,760 of record NC_041394.2, read on the forward strand.
ATGTCAAAACTCAAAAAAAAAAAGAAAGAAAAAAAGCATTTTTTTATTTTTTCAGTTTTTATGTGAGGGACCTAATGCTCTGAACTTAGCAGAAGCCCCATGAAAAATGTATTGCAATTTTATTTCTCTTCCTGTAGCATGACTTTTGAGTGCTGTATTTATTGTTATATGCCACTTTGTTCTCCAGAGCATTACAGTCTCTGCCTATTTTTATTTGAATACTTTTTTTTTTTTTGGAGTTCCATGTTTTCTCCCACTAAAGTCAATGACTTACATTTTCTAAATGTTATTTCCTTAAGTCTGCAGCTCAAGAGAAGCATCCAGCAATCTAGCAAATACAAGAAAATAATCAGTAGTTTTGTTTTTGATTTTAGCACCCTGATGTACAGTATCATGATACATTACTTGTACAATAATATTGCATTATGCATTCTCAGTAACTTTTTTTATGACAACTCACTTTTACATTAGCACTGTAAGCCTAGTGTAAATATAAGCATTCCTCAAAATGATTTGCCTTGATACTTAATCTAATTCAGGATTGTCAGGATCCAGAGTTTATCAAGGGGGTCATTGGGAAAGGCTGGAACCAAGACCAATATGGGCATCAGTTCATTTTATGAAACACTCACCTACACATACACACTTAAACAGGCAACTTTAGAATCTCCAGTCCAGTTATACTCTAGCATCTGAAATTCTTATCAAAGCTCTGTTCCTGGTCTCTGTCTTCTGTATTTCACTCAACTTGTTTTGTTAGTTTTATCGTTTATTTTGCAAAGTGTGTCTTTGTAAATGTTTTTATTTTTTGAGATTTTGTTTTATGTTGTTTGTTTTTCACATTTTCAAGATATAATTGTTTATTATGCTTAATAGGTTTGTATTTATATTAGTTTGCATGTTGAGCCCAAAGGTGTGATATTGCATTGACGTAGGCCTACTAAACGGTCCAGCGTGCCACTGGCAAGTTGCTGAGGCATTCGTTTTCTGTGGCTTTTGTTGTGCTGCTCTCCTTGTTTTCCATTGTGTTCATTGTTTCTTCACTGACTCAAGTTTCTTTTCCTTTTATTAATTGTTGTATTGTGTTTTCAATATTATTTTATAACCTTTTTTGTTTTCTTCCTTTTTGTTTTATCATTCTTTTACTAAACAAGACACAATGTTTTAAATATTTAGTTAGTTATTGTATTTGTTCTTCATATGTTGAGCCTAGGGGAATGGGGCCCCATGACACTGTGGCTGTGGGACTCCCCCAGCAGACCTTAAGTTGGTCAAAGCATACTTCTGTTGTTTGCCTGTCATGTTGTGGGTCCTTGAAGAATTAGAAAAATTTTGATTATAGATTTTTTTTTTGGATTACCTCTTAGGTGGCAACATTTTTGCTTTTGTTTACATTTTTAACATTAATATATTTTGCCTATTGAGTCTTTTTCTTAATAAACCTTAACTTCCTAAGGAATATTAGTTTTGATAGGGTAGAGCTTTTATACAGTACAGCTTAGAGAATTCAGTCTTGGCTATTTTGGCCTGTGCAGACTATGAAGCCTATTTCTTAGTTTTGGGTTCAGGTGTGTTGTTGCTCTGCAGTGGGTTGGCACCCTGCCCGGGACTGGTTCCTGCCTTGTGCCCTGTGTTGGCTGGGATTGGCTCCAGCAGACCCCCGTGACCCTGTGTTCGGATTCAGCGGGTTGGAAAAGGATGGATGGATGTGTTGTTGCTAGGCCTTGAGGACTAGATTTTTGTATTGAGTCCAAGTCTGAGTTTTGTGAACTGGGCACTCATAACAGTTAAGATAGTTGTATATTTTTAAAAATTTGCTTGACATTTTTTGAATATTTTGCATTGTGAACCCTTTTGGATTTAATGTAATAAGTTAAAAGATATCATTCAAGACATTTTTACTTTAAGCCAGGAATTTTATGGTTCCCTTCTCCTCTTATGGTGATTTTAAGCCCTCTGGCTTTTTTTCTTTTAGGCTTTAGGTAGACTGTTTAATAAAAAGTGCTGTGCAGTAATACATTTAATTCAAAACTCTATAGCTAATATGTTTAGCTTTAGAAATGAAAATTACATTCATGTATATTTGAAATTTTGTTGTGCCATTGGCAAGTTACAAATACATCTAGAATGGATACATTATAGGTAAACACAAAACATACAGTATTTTCCTTTATTTATAAGAGATGCTGGGTTTTCCTGCTATGTTAAAAGCCAATATTCATATTAAGTGTGTGTAAAAAGTATAGCAGAATTACAAATAAGTCCTGGAGGACTACTGATTGCTAATACTGTAAATGAGTAGGTGATTGCCACTATATATTTTCAAACATTATAGCCAAATGTTGCCAACTGTTAACAAATTCTGCACATATGGAGTGCAATGGCATCATGAATGGTGTCATGGATGGCATGCTTGGGCTGGCATCCCTGCCATGATGGGTCCCGGTCCATTATCTGGTGGGGGGCCAGGAGAAAGAAAAGCAGGAGGCTTCCTGCCTTTGCCATGAAATTGGCAGGAGGCGACAACTATTTGTGGAGTGTATCAGCATTCCAACAGGGGTGGATAAAGGACCCTTACCCAGCATTCTATACCCTAGATGGCAGCATTCCTCGGACAGTATCCAAATGGACAACCACAGAGCATGCTGGGAATTGTAGTGCTGCTGAGCAGACCTTTGTTGGGCTCTGCGGGTACTTCCAGGGTGTACTGCGGGGATTTATTCTCCCTACTTTCAGGGAGTTCCACTTGACCCGGAAGTACTTCCTACATGGTATGCCCTAGTCCAACATGTACTCTCAGGTCTTGGATAAAAGGAGTCACTCTGCCTCACCAAAGTGAGTTGGAGTCAGGTGGAAGAAGGACAAAGCTCGCCTGGAGGAGTGGATAGCAGAGAGAAAGGAGAAGGAGAACAATATTTCTGTGTTTTTACTTTCAAAGCCTTTTTGTTAAGGTAATTATTGTAACCAAGCCTGGAACTTATGTCGTGGTGTGTTTGTCTGAGGTTTGGGGTGCTGTAAAGTCCTCTTCCCCATCCATCACAATGAATATAGTTAAGAGTTCACAGTATTTTACACTTTGTGCAATATATCTTCCAACACATGGTTTTAGATGTTTTTCTCCTTGTCATTTGAACCTTTTTCCTGCACCTAACATCACTTTGGGTACAAGGCAATGGTTTCTTTATCACATACTCACCAACATAATGCCATACATGAAAATTCCATCATTTATGAATTCTGTACTTAAACTGTTGCTATGCATATTTGTTTAGTCTTCCTCTCACAAGAAACAAATATGACACAAATATGACCCCTTCACAAAGTTGGATTCTCTGTGTGTGTGCAAACTGAAATGATCAAAAAGAAACCGGAAAAGCATACAGTTCAGACTGCCCCTCCGTAATGCTCCTATAAAACCAGATAAAATCACTCGTGATTGCTCAGACACATTAAACACAGTCATTAATCAATTCTTCTTTTTTACAGCTATCAAAAAAATTGAAGCCGGTAGATGATGAATTAGTTGTACAGGGACCGATATAATGCATTTGCAGCACAGGATGCCAGTTGAGTGCTGTAGGGAGGAGCAGATGGTCAATGAATAACATAAGGGACTAAACTAAACTGTGTTTCTCTTTATTTCCTCTTTATGGTTAAAGCAAAAATGTAATACAGGTGACCAGAATACTTATTTTTCATTTCACCTTATTGTTTTAGGCATTGCCTGTCAAGTCAGCAACGACTTAAGAAATAGAGTATGTGTGAAACAGAGTTTAGGCTGAACCATAAGTGACTAAAGTCAACATTGCTAACACAGAAAAGGCTCTTTAAAATGGTGATTTTTAAGCTGCAATAATAACAAAAAGAAAATCATAAATATGGCAGATGTTTCTCATTGCTTTAAAGCCTGTTTCTTGAGTTTTCAAAGTCAAGCTTGACGGCTGAGTTTGAGGTCCTTTTAGAGGTCCTAGAGGTCCGGTAACACAACAGGTGCTTGACTTTTGCAACTTACATAAGCATAGAGCATCCATGGGTTTAAAAACTCTTGAATTTTGGCAATTTTGTATTCCAGTGATGATTTAAACATAGATGTTATTTTAGCTCTAGTCTGGCAACAGCTTATTGTGCCAATTGCTTGCATTTAGCAGCACTTAGTTATTTTCTTTTATCGTGATGTAACTGTTCATTATCTGATCGTTACCTTTTGCAGATTTCAAGTATTACTGCACCCACCTGTCAGTGTGTTGCCTGTTGCTCAAAATAGCGGCTTCTCACAGTTTTATTTAACTTAAAACTGCATAAATATTTTTTCTTGTTTGCAAGTATTAAATATCTGTAGTACTAGGGTGTTGTACTGTGTTAGCCATTATGAATGTAGAGAAAAGCCAAGCAAAATGACACCTTTTATTGGCTAATTAAAAAGATTAAAATATGCAAGCTTTCGAGGCAACTCAGACCCCTTCTTCAGGCAAAATGTAAGGGGCCTGAGTTGCCTCTAAAGCTTGCATATTGTAATATTTTTAGTTAGCCAATAAAAGGTGTAATTTTGCTTGGCTTTTCTCTAAGTATTAAATATGTATTTTTGTGGGTGGCTTTGTGGGGGTCTGGTGGCTCCTTTCACCTCGGGAAGGCAACAGGAGCATCTGCTACACCACTGACTCCAGTCCAGAAAGAGATTTTCGTACTTCACAGAGTTACAACCCATCTAAGAGTGTTAATTTGAAAAGGTGGTTATGACTTCTTTTAGCTTCTCCATTATACAGTACAAATGGCAGTAGCGCAGTGCATGCTGAATATGGGTCCTCTTATAAAACAGAAAAACATGTTCTTTCAAATTGAATATGGATGCATAATTTATTTCCTAATTTAATACAGAAAATAAAATGTGCCACAGCAAGCTAATTATGCACCTTTGAATAAATTTTGCTTTTCATAATAAGTTTAGAAATTTGTTGGAATGTGTTTGTTCCCAGAAATGACAATTCCTCTGCACATTTTCACAATTAACTTGTTTAAAATAAGCTTTTCAAACACATTTTGAAATGATAATTCAAACATGTCACATATTAAGAAGCAGTTTTTTGGTTGTGAATTAAAGAAACAAAAACATTCCGCCTAAGTGAGTTAAAAGTATTCTAGATCATTCAGTGTTGAAATGTAAATCAAGCTACATGTTTTGTTGTGGTAATAAAATGTGCATTCATATCTTTTGAGTTTTAAATAACTGCCAGATTGCACACAGCATAATTTGTGTGAAGGTCATGTAGAGTGCTTTTTTTCTCATTTAAAATCAATGGGTGCATTCCCAGGAAATGTTCTGTGCTACGCAGCATGTAAGATGCTACTCTTTCTCCCAGAAGAGTTTTGGGCATATATTACATTTAAACACTGAAAACGCTTTGGATAAAAATTACAAACGAGCCAGCGGAACAACTGGAGTTACTGTTCAAGGTTAGCTGTGATGTGACATTACACAGGTCACCGAGTTGTTTACGGATAGTTGGGCCATAGTAGGGCAAGTGAATTCTTTTTAGAGGTTGAACAAAAAACCAAAACTGTCTGCACTTAATCAGATCCTAACGTTAATATCTCAGTGGAACTAAGCACACATTTTGTATGTTCAATTATATGATAATAATATCATGTTTCAGAATAAAAAATAAGTAGTGTGACATGACAGGTACATCAGATAGCCTAACCCACAACCCAGAGTCATAAAAACAAGCTATTTATACAAAATTGAGAAATAAATAAATAGACAAAAAAGACAAAATAAGAAATGAACAAACAGAAGCAAAACTTCTAAAAACTCTGGTGTCACACACGTGCGCATGGGAGGCAGTCAATGGGCTCAACTAGATCTGATACGCCGGACCGATGTTTGACTAGATGTACTAATGCCTCTTCTCTCTCTCTCACCCAGGTCCTCGGTTCAGAAGCCCACCTAATCTTACTGTCTCCACTTTCAACTCCAGACACTCCCTTTCCTCCTCACGCACCTATAAATCCCAGCCACTTTCCTCTTTAGTCAGTCCCATTTTGGACACAGTCCCGAGAGACTTTTTACTGTTTGCTACATTACTCTTCCTTTGCAGGATTTTTGAATATATGGGGTGGAACCCCAAACCTTTTCTTGTTTCTTGGTCTTCTTTTCACACTGGTCTTCCCCCACTGGCTTTTAGTCCCAATTTCCTTAGTGGAATGTTGATCTATTTTCTCATTACCCTCAATTCTTGCCTCAAATGTCAGATAAATCTTCTAATTACCTCCAAAAACATTCCCTCTTTCATTTCATTTCCAGTTGAACCCTTGCAACTATTCACCACTTGAGTCTAAGACCAAAACATTGGCCTTAACTTGCTAAGGGACAACTTTTTATTCCATCCCAGGGTTTCTCTCTGCCAGCTACAGAACTTTTTCTGGGTTCAAGAAACACAGGTGGGAAATCTTGTGATCTTGCCCTAACCTTGGAAGTTGTGAAATATGGGAGAACAAGTGGAGTTACCGTATCTCTGGATCTTGTTCACATACAATACAATATAATACAATTTATTTTTCTATAGCCCAAAATCACACAAGAAGTGCACCAATGGACTTTAACAGGCCCTGCCTCTTGACAGCCCCCCAGCCTTGACTCTCTAAGAAGACAAGGAAAAACTCCCAAAAAAACCCTTGTAGGGAAAAAATGGAAGAAACCTTTGGAAAGGCAGTTCAAACAAAGACCCCTTTCCAGGTAGGTTGGGCATGCAGTGGGTGTCAAAAAGAAGGGGGTCAATACAATACAGTACAATACACAGAACAGAATAAATCTTCAATATAGTATAAAAAATAAAAAATTTACAAGTATGGAGCAGAATTTACCAGTAGATGATATCACATAATATGATATCAAATATGATTTGGATTTGTTTAGAGTCCTGGAGACCTCAGCCATCAAGCTGCCTCCACATATGATAGAAGAATGAAATGTGAGACTGGCAGGCAGATTGGAGTGGCAGCATGTGTTCTGCCAGTGCTGTAGGGGTCTGTAGGGGTGAAGTAGGAGCTGAGCCTAAAGATAAAACTCTTGTTTTTTTTGTCAATGAATATCCCTGTCTTCGCCAGTGGTCATGAGCTATACTTTAAAGTATGACCAAAAGAATGAAGTCTCTGGTATAAGTGGCAGAAATTAGGTTTATTTATGAGACCACTGAGCTGACCCTGTGGTAAGATAAGAAGCTCAACAATTTGGGGGAGACTGAGAGCAGAGTTGCTTTTCCTTTGGATTGAGTGGAGCCAGTTGAGGTGGTTTGGGCATGTCATAAGGATAGCCCTGGGTGGCTGCGCATGGCACGTCCCCAGGAAGAGCTGGAATCTGTAGCTAGGAACAAGAAAGTCTGACTTAACCTGTTTCAACTATGAGCGTCACCAGGAAAAGCAGTTTCAGAAGATGAAATGAGATAAGATATTGCAGCAGAGTATGGAGAGCCGTTTACAGTGACTGTCTGCAAGTGCTTAACCAGTTGGACAGGGCGAGATAAATGTTTGGCACCAGGATGGGCAGAGCTATATGTTTGAGTGGCAGCAGTCTGCCAGCAAAGAATGACAGTGCAACCATTAAATCTGTAGGGAATGGAAAAGAGGTCAGAGTCTTTCTTAGGAAATAATTAAATCAAAACCCCATACAAAAGTTGGTGCTTGGAGCATCATCTCAATGATGATGAAGAGTGTAACAGTGATTGCTAATAACATGATACTGACAGCGTTCACGCTGTAAACAGTCTAAGCCAGCTGCATCTTTTTCCCAGTTTTGAAGAGAGCAAAGAGAATCTGAAGGCTATCTTATGTCTGCAATATCTGAAAATGTAAGATACACTGAGAAAGTAAAAGTGGGTTGTATTAAATATTCCTGTAATCAGATTCTAGGACTGCAATCTCAAGAGCCTAAGAAGCTCTGTTTTCCCCTACTGCAGGAGTTATTTGTTTGAAGAATGAGAGGGCAAAGAGCTGGAAAAGAGTAATATAAAGACGGAAAGGCTTCAAAACTGGTGTGCCATCCATTTTAATGGGCAATGTTCGATTGCTCTCAAATAAGATTGATGAACTGTCTGCTCTCATATTTGGTCACAGGGCATAGAGGTACTGTGGCATTTTGTGTATTATGGAAAGCTGGCTAAACCCTGATATCCCTGACAAGATTTTAATGCCGGATGGATTTCATCTTATTTGAGCAGAGACCCAGTGTGGTTAGGAAAAAAGTCAAGAGGGGGTCTGGTCATCTATGTGAATGAGTAATGGTGCTAAAGGGAGAATATTATAGATCCTTTCGGATCTTGCAGTTATAATATGTGGTGATTTCATCCATGTGAAGCAACAGAAGCAACAATGACAAACTTCCATCACTATGTGTCATGTTCCACTTAAGGAAATACCAAACTGGACCTACTCTGTTCAAATGTTAAAGATGCTTTTAAATGTGAACCTGTTGCACCTTTAGGCAGGTCTGATCCATCTTACTCCCACCTACATGCCTATTATTAGATGGCAAACTGCCACCTTCGCGATAGTGAGGAAGTGGAGTTTGGAGGCTGAAATGGCTCTGAACAACTGGTTCCAAAGGAAAGACTGGGAAATGATGTGGAAGTCCTATGTAAATGATGCAGCCACTGCATAACAGACTATATTTACTTCTATGACAACACTATTCTACTCTCAAAATCAGTTTGTAGCTTTTCAAACAACTAGTCCCAGATTACTAAGGAAAAAAAGAGCAGTCAAATCTAGTGACAGAGATGCTGTAAAGCAGGGGACTCCAACACGTCGCTCGCAAGCTACCGGTAGCTCGCAACCCCTTTCCAAGTAGCTCGCCAAAGGGTTAATGAATCCTACATAAATTTGAAAACTTGATTAGTCAAATTAGGGGTGGGCAATCTTTCCAAAATATCATATCACGATCCTTTTAACACAAAATCATGATCCACAATCTGAATTGCAATCTATTATTTCAATGTGGCATACACTTAAGAGAATATCCAAACTCAGACTTATCAAGACCTGAATAACACCATTTTTAATACCAAGCAAAGTTGAATTCAATTGTTCTCATGTTCGCTAGCTAAGCAGAGTTAAGGAACACGCCCCAAAGCTGGCAAGTGAGTGAGGAAGGCCCCTCCCCTCAGCCCGCTACATCTCTCTCGGATTCGCACAGATAAATCGGTACTGCAAGTGAACTATATATAATACATATTGAAATGAGAGAAGTCACAAAATGAACTTGAATGTTCAAGCAAATTAAAGAAAAAAACCCGATCTAAATACGTTAAGTATTTCTCTTGTGAAAAGCAGACAGACATTGGATTTTATATATTATATATTAGTAAACCTTCAAAATAATGTGTAGTTAAAGTCTCAACAGCATTTCTGGAGCTTAGTAGAACCAGATAACTATAACCAAGCAGCTCTGAAAATGTCTGCTTTGTTTGGGTCTCCAGACCTCTGTGACTCTGCCTTTTCTGACATGAATGTCATGAAATCAAAGTTCAAAACAAGACTGACAGATGAACATTTGTATGACTCCATAAGAATGAACCCAAGTGGCTACACTCCACCATACACCTCTCTTGTTGACTCCATGCAGTGCCGGTCATCTGACTAACTAAAAAACACAGCACACATGCAACTGGACATGTGAATACTCTTGTGAAGTGAAACAGTGATATGTAACAAAATGACAAATGCATAAGTAATATCTGTGTATTTAGATTTGCATTGTTTTGTTTTGATAGCATTCATGTTTTAATTCAATAGTATGAGATACACTAGAAAATGCATACAGACATACAAAATGCACATGCAGGTGAACTAAACATTTTTTGTGATGTTTTAATGTTTTCTAAATGTTCAGGCAAAACAAGCTTATTCAGTTTGTTTGGGTTGAAATAAGCTATGAGAATAAATGTTAGAAAACATGAGTAGCTCTCGCCCAGGGGTGTCCAACTCCGGTCCTGGTGGGCCGTAGTGGCTGCAGGTTTTCATTCTAACCATCTTCTTAATTAGACATTTTTGCTGCTGATTAACTTGTTTTGATTTAGTTTCAGTTGACATGACTCAGAAGCCCTTGTTTTGTTTTCCTTAATGAGCAGCCAAACAATAATAAGACACAAAACAAGCCGCCAAAGAATACTGAAGAAAAATCAGAGTGAAGGGAAGAAGCCATATGGAGCAAAAAAAAAAAATGAAAACAAATTTACTCAGAATAATATAGCAGTTGTTTGGAATGGACTGGGCATAATTTATGATCTCAAGTAATGCTGGAAAGGAATGTGGACAAAGCTAACACCCTAAACCAAATTCTCTATAGACTTTTCCTCCTTACACCACAACCTTCTTCCAAAAACAAGTCACCCCACACCATCACTACTGCATCTATCATCTAATACCATTTCAACTGGTTTTGCCTTGTGACATGTTCCTCTCTGACCATGGGTATGGGCTGTCCATAACTGATGACCAAACGAGGAAACAACTGAGGAGGCTACACACAGGAAAATCCATTGGACCTGATGGAGTCAGTCATTGAGTTCTTAATGCCTATACTGATCAACTCTGTGGCATCCTCTGCTATCCACTAAGACTGCAAAAAGTGCTGCAACTGTGGGAAATATCCTATATTGGTCCAGTTTCAAAGAAGGCGGGTGCCTCTACCTAATGACTACAAACCAGTGGCACTCACTTTCCACATCATGAACACCTTTAAGAGGCTACATCTGGACTATATGAATTCCCTTGTGAAAGATCGCTTGGACCCACTCCAGTTTGGATGTTGTGCAAAAGTCTACTCCGCAAGGTTTATTCCCATCTGCAAAACACCTGGCAGTACTGTGATGATTATGTTTTCTGATTTGTCCAGTGTCTTCAGTACCATCCAGCCATCTCTGATAAGTGGAAACCTTAGAGATATGCTGGTGGATGAGCCTATGATGCCCTGGATAATGGACTATATGTTGGGCAGACTGCAGTTTGTCAGACTGAAGGACTGTTTTTCTAATTTGGATATGAGCAACACTGGAGCACCACAAGGAACAGTCCTCTCTCCTTTTCTCTTCACTCTGTACACCTCAGACTATAAATATAACACCAGGTTATGTCACAGAAAATCTCAGATGATTCTGCATGAAAGGGGTGTATTGATAAGGGGAATGAAGCAGAGTGTAGGAGGTGGAGAACTTTGTTTGTTGTTGAGAAAGGAATTGTCTGCAACTTAACATCAGCAAAAACAAGGAACTGGTTATAGACTTTGGCTGCACTAAAGAGCCTTTAGACCTGGTCACTATTCGGGGAATGGATACAGAGGTGGTGCATTGTAAGTACTTGGGAGTCCACATCTGTGACCGGCTGGACTGGTCTCATAACACAGGGGAACTAAATAAGTAAGGGCAGTGCAGACTCTATTTTCTTAGGAGACAGTGGTCCTTTAATGTAGGTAATGACACCCATTACATGTTCTACAACTCTCTGATGGCCAGAGCAATTTTCTACGCTGTGGTGTGGCAGGCAAATAAAATCACTTCAAGAGAGACCCACCAAATCAACAAACGAATTAATAGGGCAGGCTCAGTTATGGGACGTGCTAGAGGTAGTGAAGGAGAGAATGACAACAAAACTGAGTGCCATTATTAACAATGCTGCAAATCCTCTCTCGGACACACTAACACTGAGTACTTGAGTATTTTTAGCTAATAAATTATTCAGTGGTAGTGTGTCACGAAACACTACTTTGGCTCCCTTATACCAATGTCATTGCGCATGAATAATGCCTAATAATATCTATATATTTATTGTTGAACTTCTAAAAAGTTAGATTTCCCCATAGGAATAAATAAAGTTCTATCTATCTGTCTATCTATCTATCTAGAACTGGATTAAGTGAGTTCAGTAAATGAATGCAAAGGTATATACAGTAAATTACAGGTTGTCTATCTTCTATGCACCCTTTTTAAAATCTAGACAAGAATGAGAACACCTCCAGGTATAATTATATAATCTTGGGCCTGCCACTCTCTCACTGATGGTGCTATAGTATATATCTATACTAATAAAAGGCAAAGCCCTCACTGACTCACTGACTGACTGACTGACTGACTCACTCATCACTAATTCTCCAACTTCCCGTGTAGGTAGAAGGCTGAAATTTGGCAGGCTCATTCCTTACAGCTTACTTACAAAAGTTAGGCAGGTTTTATTTCGAAATTCTACGCGTAATGGTCATAACTGGAACCTGTTTTTTGTCCATATACTCTAATGGAGGAGGCGGAGTCACATATCGCGTCATCACGTATTACGCCTCCTACGTAATCACGTGAACTGAAAGTGAGGAAGAGATTTACAGCACAAGTCAAACGCGGGAACGAAGGTAAATGACATTAATTGTTGACTGTCTTTTAATACTGTGTAATTGTTGAGTGTCTTTTAATACTGTGTAAGCATACATATTAACACATGTGCAATTAAACGTGTGCATTTACGGGGTGATTTCTCAGGCTTAAAAGCTCGCCTTTTATTAAAAAGGTAAATGCAAACTCTTTTCATTCTGAAGGGCACAAACCACGTTAGATTTCAGCCGTTAAACGCGCAAAAATGTCGGTACACCAGATAAATAAGCGCAACATATTATCAGTTGTATTGTATGCTTACAGTACATATAGAAATGTGTTAATCGTTAACTAATATTATGGGATGGTGTTTTTCAACTCGCGCCTTGATTTAAACAATTGCATGTCTTGGTGGGTTTGTGTAGCTTATTGTCAATATCTTTACACCTCTTTTTAAGACTTAATTTAAAAAGGTTTTCTTTTCTTCTTAATTAAAATTTAAAAGCAATACTTCACCGCTGCGAAGCCCCTCTCGCGCTGACGTCTGAGGTTCGATTCCCGGAAGCGAGTGCAGTGAGTGTGTACGCCTGATGAGCCAAGAATAAGGGGGAAAGACGTGTTGCGTACTCTTTGCATTATTTGACAGTAAACTATTTTCATCCATTCTATGATCTGCTTCTCACAACTGAAGGCACCGTGGCTGATGTTACCTGACTTGCTGGCCAACCATAAGCGTTACCTGGTAGGTAACCGCCCACTCACTTCACTCCCTTACGGGAATCGAACCTCGGACGTCAGCGCTACAGGCGAAGCCCCTAAAATTGCGCCACGGCGTGTGGTTCGTTTATTTGACAGCATGTAGATCGGGGTAATTACATTCACGCCATTCGTAGTCTGATACACAATCTGATTGTATGGGTGGTTACCTACCAGGTAACGCTTATGGTTAGCCAGCAAGTCAGCTCGAAGTAATCACTCGAGTGAAGGCAGCTTCACAAAAAAACAGATCCTTAACAAATTGTTATTGGGATATTTTCCCTCAATTTAAAAAGCTTTTCTTCTTAATAAAAATTTAAAAGCAGTACTTCGCGGGGATTTATATATATATATATATAGAGAGAGAGAGAGAGAGAGAGAGAGATAGATATAGATATATGTATATAGAGATATAGATATATATAGATATATATATATATATATGTATGTATGTCTCTCTCTCTCTCTCTCTCTATATATATATATATATATATATATATATATATATATATATATATGTAAGCTTATAAGTACTGCCTTACTTCTCTTTAAGAAAGGAAGATGTAATGATACTTGATTTAAACGATTCCATGTCTTGGTGGGTTTGCGTAGCTTATTGTCAATATCTTTACACCTGTTTTTAAGACTTATTGACGGAAACGGGCTTTCACGAAAAAAGTTAGGGCTTTGCTACAGGATACACCCTCCACAAGTTAAGGAAGTAAAAATAAAAGTGTATATTTCTGTTTTATTTAAACCTTTTAGTTTTTTTTTTCTTTCTTCAGTAATATTTAATCTCATATGCATTTTACTTTTTTTGTATCTCTTTAGTAATATTTTAGTGTAAAAGGATAACCAGTATTTAAACCTTTTATGTTACTTTATAAAGTTATTTTACACAATGTTGAAAAATTAATAAGAAAGCTACATATTTTGGCAGCTGCTGCTTTAATTTTCAATGAAATGAAAAAAGCTCTCCAAGAGAAAACCTCAATGAAGAAGAAACAGTTTGCACTATCTAAAAAGGAGAAACCCTCATTTATAAAGGTTTGCTGCAGATGACTTAACTGAAAATAAATGAATACTTCCTATGTGTATAATACATATTTATCTATTTTACTTATGCCTTTATTCCAGCAACTTGCAACATCTGAGGTACAATTTGTTACATTACTTTTGTTTCTTGCAGCACAGGCAGGTAAAGTGACTTCCTCAGGGTCACACAGTGGTGTCAGTACCAGGATTTGAACTGACAAGCTCCGGGTTTGCTGAAATATTACTGAAGAAAGAAAAAAGACGAAAACGGGCAAATGGGGCTATGCATACAAATGTCCATCCATCCATTATCCAACCCGCTATATCCTAAATACAGGAGCCAATTCCCTGCCAACACAGGGCACAAGGCAGGAAACAAACCCCGGGCAAGGTGCCAGCCCACCGCAGGGCACACACATCCAAACACCAGGGACAATTTACAATCGCTAATGCACCTAACCTGCATGACTTTGGACTGTGGGAGGAAACCGGAGTACCCGGAGGAAACCCAGACAGACACGGGGAGAACATTCAAACTCCACGCAGGGAAGCGAACCCGGGTCTACTAACTGGCACCTTTCACTGCGCCACCATGCCGCCCGCATACAGACTTAAAAGGTTTAAATAAAACAGAAATATATACCTTTATTTTTACTTCCTTAACTTGTGGAGGGTGTATCCTGTAGCAAAGCCCTAAGTTTTTTCATGAAAGCCCCTTTCAGTCAATAAGCCTTAAAAACAGGTGTACAGCTAAACTTGCAGCACCACTATTCAATTACACTCGCCTAACGCCTCTCCTAAGGGGACATACTGTGGGATCTAGGCATCAGTCAAAGCACCAATCACAGGCCCAGCGGGAAGCTGTGATTTGTCGTCTCCCTCCCATGTAACAATCACAGCCTGTGTTATAACGCACTATGTATGTATGTATGTATATATGTATATATGTATATGTGTGTGTTTATGTATGTATGTATATGTATGTGTATATATATATGTTCATAGGTGTATATATATATATATATGTATATATATGTGGATGTGTATATGTATATATATGTATATATGTATATATATGTATATGTAGATATGTGTATATATGTATATATGTATATGTATATATATGTTTACATAACCTCTTTAACACACTACTTCTCCGCTGCGAAGCGCGGGTATTTTGCTAGTTTGCTTATATGGCTCCCTCCATACTTTATCAGTAAAGAGTTCATCTTTTAGAGACCAAATTTTTATTACTGATCAATAGCTGAAATAATTCATAGAAGTACAGTAACACACAAAGTTCAAGCATATTTTGTAAACATGAAAAGGGAACTAGGTTTTCATATACTGTATACAGTATAATATCCATATATATGTTAATGTCCTTGCCAGCATTATAGACTTTAAAAACAAATTTGAATTGAAGACAGAAAAAGAAAAACGAAGAGGGAATATTAATGCAAGAACTCAAAGTCAGGAATGCCCATAGTTCATTATCATCATGGATTTCCCAAAGCATCCATGTGCTCTCACTACCCATGAAATGACAATTATAGTTTTGCCACCAATACATAGTTCCTGCTTATGAAAAATCATGCTGTTCTGAAAAAGAAGATGATGAAAAAGAAAAAATTACATTTATATAGTGATTTTCTCAGTACTCAAAATGGCTTACATAGAGTGGCGAGTTGCTTCAACCACCACCAATCTGCAGCATCCACCTGGATGATGTGAAGGCAGCCATTTTGTGCCAATATGCTAACCACACATTAGCTATTAGGTGGTGAAGGGGTGACAGAGATAGTTAGCCAATAAGGGACTGGGGATGATTAGGGGTCCTGAATGAATGGGCTGTAGAGGGTAATTTTGCCTGAAGATCAGGATACGCCCATGAATGCCCATGGATCTTTTATGACTACATACAATTAGGACCTCAGTTTTAAGTCTCATCTGAAGGATGGTTCCATTTTTTTTTAAGATCCAAACACAGAACACAGGGTAAGCACCTCCTGTTCGGCTCACCAACACCTCTTCCACCAGCAACCCTAGGTTTTCCTAGATGATCTTCCATTGAAGTACTGACCCTATCCAAAATCTTAACTTCAGATGGATTAACTGTTCTGAAGTTCAACAACAACATTTATTTATATAGCACATTTTCATACAAAAAATGTAGCTCAAACTGCTTTACATAATGAAGAAAAGAAAAATAAAAGACAAAGTAAGAATTAAAATAAGACAACATTAATTAACATAGAATAAGAGTAAGTTCCGATGGCCAGGGAGGACAGAAAAAACAAAAAAAAAAACTCCAGACAGCTGGAGAAAAAAATAAAATCTGTAGGGGTTCCAGGCCACGAGACCGCCCAGTCCCCTCTGGGCATTCTACCTCACATAAATGAAACAGTCCTCTTTGTATTTAGGGTTCTCACAGAAGGACTTGATGATGATGGTCATGCAGACTTCTGGCTTTTAATCCATCAATGTTGCAACATCACGGTGCTTTGAGTAGATGGTGGTGGAAGAAACCGGACAAAGGAACAGAAGAGAGAGTAGGGGTTAGTACGGATTTTAGAGCCACCATGAATAGTTATTATAATGAATTGAATATACAGAGTATCAGGATTAAATTAAAGTGAAGTTATGAGAAGGCCATGTTAAAATAATGTGTTTTCAGCAGTTTTTAAAGTGCTCCACTGTATTAGCCTGGTGAATTCCTATTGGCAGGCTATTCCAGATTTTAAGTGTATAACAGCAGAAGGCCTCCTCACCACTTCTTTTAAGTTTTGCTCTTGGAATTCTAAGGAGACACTCATTTGAGGATCTAAGGTTACGATTTGGAATATAAGGTGTCAGACATTCCGATATATAAGATGGAGCGAGATTATTTAAGGCTTTATAAACCATAAGCAGAATTTTAAAGTCAGTTCTGAATGACACAGGTAACCAGTGTAGTGACATCAAAACTGGAGAAATGTGCTCGGATTTTCTTTTCCTAGTTAGGATTCTAGCAGTGGCATTCTGCACTAGTTGTAAACGATTTATGTCTTTTTTGGGTAGTCCTGAGAGGAGTGCGTTACAGTAATCTAGTCGACTGAAAACAAAAGCGTGAACTAATTTCTCAGCATCTTTCAATGATATAAGAGGTCTAACTTTTGCTATGTTTCTTAAGTGAAAAAATGCTGTCCTAGTGGTCTGATGAATATGCGATTTAAAATTCAGGTTACAGTCAATAGTTACCCCTAAGTTTTTTACCTCCATCTTGACTAATGCATTGAGTTTATTTCTGATAACCTCGTTGTATCCATTATTGCCAATCACTAAAATTTCAGCTTTCTCTTTATTTAGCTTGAGAAAATGACTATTTATCCTTCAGAAATACAAGTAAGACATTGTGTTAGTGAATCAAGAGAATTGAGGTCATCAGGTGCTATTGATAAATACAGCTGTGTGTCATCAGCATAGCTGTGGTAGCTCACGCTGTGCCCTAAGGCCCTAATCTGACCTAATGGAAGCATGTAGATTGAGAAGAGCAGCGGACCCAGGATAGAGCCTTGTGGAACACCATATAGGATATCATGTGTCCTTGAGTTGTAATTACCACATCTAACAAAGAATTTTCTCCCTGCCAGGTAGGATTCAAACCAATTTAAGACACTGCCAGAGAGGCCCACCCATTGACTAAGGCGATTTCTAAGAATATTATGATCAATGGTGTCAAATGCAGCACTCAGATCTAGGAGGATGAGAACAGATAAATGGCCTCTGACTGCATTTACCCGCAAATCATTTACTACTTTAACGAGTGCAGTTTTGTGCTGTGATTTGTTCTAAAACCTGACTGAAATTTATCAAGAATAGCATGTTTATTGAGGTGGTCATTTAACTGCATAATGACTGCCTTCTCTAGAATTTTACTTAAGAAAGGCAGGTTAGAGATGGGTCTAAGTTCATGTGGTATTGCTCTTGTGAATGCTACCAAGGGCAGGAGTTCAAATATGTCTCAATCCTACACCATATCCCTAATGCATATGAATCCAGAAGGCTGAAAGTTAAAGCACAAGCTTTTATTTTAATTGATGTAAAAGAAAGAACTGAGAGAGGTTTAGGAGCTACTATATTGCATTGCATAGTTGGGGAATTGATAGGAGAGGATTGCCAGCTTCAGACCAGCTGGAAAACAAAAGCCCAGTAGTTTAATTCTACATCCAGCAAAGACATACAACCCTCTAGTTTGTTACAGATTAAAGTAGAATGCTTAATATGTGGTCTTTTATTATTGAAGAGAAACCCTGAGAATAAGTAATATATATTTTCCAAAAATGACTTAAGGGGAGGAAGATAACATTGAAATTCAAATGAGGTACTATATTTGTTTTAATAGTGACTATTCTGGAATAAATAACAAAGGAAGAAAAAGAAAGGAAAACACAGAAAGAAAGTGATTCCTTAACACTTTTAAAGGTTTGATTATAATTAGAGGAGACATCAATACCCAGATATTTACCAGTGGTTTGGTCAAATTAATTGAATGAGGGAATACACATTGATCGCACAAGGAATTTAGTGGAAGAAGAGCCGATTTAAATCAATTCATTCTGTATCTGGACAATTTGCCAAAAGAGCTGAATAAATAAAGGGCAAATGTAGATTCGAGAGTAGAACACTGTCCGCATAGTGAGAATTTTTATGAGGTGATCAATAGGCCATTTTTAGGTTAATAAGATTGTGAGAATGGACAGCAATAACAAGGGTCTGAGATTAAAAAGAAGTGGAGAGGCTGAATATCCCAGTCTGGCCCCCTTGGTATCGGGAAAGAACAAGAGATGTATGAATTGGTACACCTATAAATGGTAGTCTCTTTGAACCAATTAGAATTCATAAACCCACCATAAAAAACTATCCATTATATCCAATTGCTTTATCTGCCTCTGTGGCCAGCAGGATGGCTGTTTTTGATAAGGTAATGGCGCTGTCCAACTCATATTAAATTGATGCACATATTACCTGCACATATTCAAAACTGAATAAAATCTCTTTGGTCCGAATAAATTCATTTTTTGGTTACCATATATAGTCTTATTCCTAAAAGCTTAGCCAATATCTTTGTATTAAGATTCATTAAAGAAATGGAGCATTGTTTGGCTTACTCTTTGGGATCCTTTCTCTGCTTAGCACATTGACTGTTCCTCCAGTTAGCATAGGGAATGTGTAGATCCATCAAAAGTTAGAGATTAACATCTTTTAAACTCCCATAATGTCACAATTAAATAAATAAACAGCACAGGTTCACATTATAATGTCAAATGTATATCATAGAAAAGTAAACTAAAAAAGTGACTGTAGCAAGGAAATATGTCTGATAAGAACTTTTTAAAGAAGACAGAAGATGAATCAGAAGCCCACCTGCACATCATACAACATGAGGAAAACACTTTGAAAAATGGAATGGGTTAAAGTAAAACAAAGCTGAAAGTTGTCATCATAGGTTGAAGGTTGCTGGTGGCCTGGAAATTGAGCTTCTGTAGCTTGTGTGTGATTGTGTTCTGCAACTACAGTGTTTAATAATATCCTAGTGAACCCAGTCAATACTTTAAAACTGTGAAATGTATGTGTTTCATTACTCATTGATCACCATATTTAACTTGGGTCAGGTAAAGGGGTATTTTCTTGATACTGTATCTGACAAGTGAAAAGGCCTATTTCATAGCCCCTCCGTACATAGGTGCAACTTCTCTGCTTGTGCCTTCTGAAGTCCTGGACTTGGTCCAGGGCAACAGTGGACACTCCTGGCTCTTGGATGTGTACTTTCCATCTCAATAATTATGCCTATGAATGCACCTTTTGGCTTAACCAGTTTTTTCTGTTACATAGCTGTTTTAAGTTTCCTCAGTTTCATTCAGATCAGTTCAGTTGAAGCAGCAACTTTCTATTAAGGGTAAAGTTTTCAGAGCAGTCTTCACGCAATACTAAAGACTTGATTTTTAACAAGTAATCTATCTGTGAATGAGCAGAGACAATACCCTCCTGTAATCCCAAAACCTATAGAGTTTTGCATGGATATTTTGTGGAAAGCCAATTCCTAGTCAACTGTTTCTAGGATCTTTTAAGTAAACGAGTAACACACTGAATATAATTAAGCGAGAATTTTAATCACAGGAACAAAGTACCTGCTGATTGCCAGACAATGCAATTATTAATTGCAGGTAATTCTGAAAAATATTCAAAGTCCCTTTAATTTTCTTTTCAGCTTTACACATAAAAAGAGTGTCTAGAGAATGAAGCGTACTTTAGAGTAATAGCATTTAATAAACCTATCATTGCTAACAAAACATAACTGATAAGTGTAGAAAAATGTACCTCTAGAGAGATTCTTCAAAACAAATCCACAGGACCAGGAAGATAATTAAGTTAATAAGAATTACCAAAATAAGTCAAACAAATGTAATATCATTCTTTTTCTTCTTGAACTCTAAATGTTGAAATAAAAAAAAATAATTAGTTTATTGCAAACATGATTGGTATAAAACAGTAAATATACACTTTATTCCAAATTGTAAAACATAAGTAAAATAAATCCAAAAAGATGTATTCCTTTAATAATACTTTTACTCCTTTTCTGTACGAGGTGATTTTAATATCATTGGGAAATGCAATGAAAACAGCAGCCAATGGCATACTTTATATTGATATAGGCGTTAATTGACAGCGGTGGATGTGAAAAATGAATGAAAAACATACAGGGCACTGACTCATTCCTACAATATTTGATAAAAGAAAAAGTATTGCTTGATAACTTTTTTACTTTCAGAAGAATTGAATTGTTTTGAGCTTGGCACATTGTTGCATTTCTTCAGTGTGCTACATCTAATTCACCATATTACAGTATCATACATCCAGTTTTTTTAACTCACTTATTCTAATAATGGGAAATGGAGCAGATTCAACCATCGATAGAAGGAAACCAACCATGAATGGGAGGCCAGTCCATTGTAGGACACTCACCCATAGCTACTCACTCCAAATTAGTTCAGACTTTCAAATTAACATAACTTGAATATATTTGGGATGTGAGAGGAAACTGGGAGAATGTACACAGACATTTGCCAGGCCAGAGGAAACTGGGGCAGAGTCAAGGGGTGAAGGAGGGATCCATTCTCTCAGTTGCTTTGGAAGCACCTCAGAATTCAATGCCTCATGATTCTTCAAGGACTTTGGGAAACATGGTCAGGCCAGTTTCTCATGTTTTTAGCTTCACCTTCCTCAGGAAATGTGTATTGTAAATAATAGTTTTGAATAGCAGAACATTTCATCGCTTCTGTAGTTTTGGGAACTTACCAATTCAATTATAGGATTGTGAGGTGGTAGATTCTGTTGCAGGAACATCACACATAAAGTAGGAGGACACAAAAGTTTCTTAGCTGTCCACAAAAACACGTGTGGCATAAGCATAAGAAAGGACACTTTGTTCTAGGACCAAACATACTGTAGCTAGAAGCAAGTGGGAGAGTATTTATACTTGAGACACATTGTTTGGTAGCCTATTTGAAAACTATGGACAAGGCCCTGAATGGACTCACAAAATGAATTAATATATTTTAATACATTCTTTCCTGTCATAGTGCCAGGGAATGGCGAACATGTATATGTGACTATACTATAACTATTACTTCTATTACTATTATAGCACCACTTTTGATATGCTTTAATGCAGCTGGTTCTCAACACTAGGTACAATTTGCAACTAATTTCACAACTATTCAAATTAGTTGTATAATCTGTTGGGTTGTACCATTTATTTCCAGATAGGTATCAGTTATAAAAAATCCAAATGAGCAATAAAAGTTATAAGTAGTCATTCCAAAGCTAACAACCGCTTTGGAAAATCCATCAGACAAGAAGGTGTGGGTAAAAATGACTCTTGATAATAAAAAATTATTACATGCTTTTGTTTTTAGCCATCCAGATTATTACAATGGACTCTTCTCAAGATTACCAAATATATATATAACTTGGCTGCAAATAATCCAAAATGCAGCAGCAAGCGTTTTAATTAAAATGACAAAATCTCAGTATACAGCCTTCGGTCTCAGCTTTTAAATCCCGGCTGAAGACTCACTACTTCAGTTTAGCATATCCTGACTAGAGCTGCTGATTAACTGTACAGACTGCATCTCTGTTGTTAGTCATTAGCACCAAAACATAAGTAACATGATAGTTAGAATTGGATACTAACCCTCACTTATTCTGTTTCTCTTCTCGGTACTCAAATGTGGCTCTTGGTGCCACGGCCCACCTGCCAAGTTGTTTTGCCTGCCTAAGGTAAAGTCATCCCTGATGGAGGATCGCAGGAATCGTGAGAAAGAGGAGTCCTTTCATTGGATTGGCTGGCCCAACACTGTTTCAGCCATGGAATGGCCAAATGGGGGAGGCAGCTTGATGGATGAGGTCTCCAGGAGTATAAAATTATCCAAATCTTATTATGTGATATCATCTACTGTTAAATTCTGCTCCGTACTTGTAAAAAAATTTTTATTTTTTATTGAGGATTTGTTCTGTTCTGTGTATTGTATTGTATTGACCCCCTTCTTTTGACACCCACTGCACGCCCAACCTACCTGGAAAGGGGTCTCTCTTTGAACTGCCTTTCCCAAGGTTTCTTCCATTTTTCCCTACTAGGTTTTTTTGGGAGTTTTTCCTTGTCTTCTTGGAGAGTCAAGGCTGGGGGGCTGTCAAGAGGCAGAGCCTGTTAAAGCCCATTGCGGCACTTCCTGTGTGATTTTGGGCTATACAAAAATAAACTGTATTGTATTGTATTGTACAGTATCTCACCAGTCTTAGCATCATTACACTGGCTGCCTGTGTCTTTTAGGGTTAAGTTTTAAATATTTTTAGTTGTATCTAAGGCTCTGAACAATCTAATATCTTCTTATATTTTGGAGTGTTTGTCTCCATACACTGCTAACTGTGATCTTAGATCCTCTAATGCTAGTTTGCTCAGTGTTCCGAGATTGAAACATAAGAGAATTGGTGTAGTGGCTTTCTGTTTCTATGCACCAAAAATTTGAAATACTTTACACCACTAGAGATACGTCAAGTCAGTACCATTGGCACTTCACAAAACTACCAGAAAATCCTAGCATCTATAGCATTCATTCATACTAAGCGGAGGAGGAATTGAATGTTTTCATACAATGCAATATTTCCTGTTTTATTGGATTGTCACTAATCAAAACATTTGTGTGTTTTCTTTCTTTCTTTCTGGTAGTCTGTTGTGGCACTGTATGCCACTGCCCCCTGACCTAAGTATTCTGCAGCCACCTGAGTGGCTGGAAAGATGAAGACAGCTCCAGAAAAGTATCTTGTTAATGGTAATACATTCAGGGACTTTAGAAGGCCCAGGGTGGTCTTTTTTTCTCTTTGGAACTATACACAATTTTCTTTCACCAATATCCCGCCAACTGAAATTTTTATTTGCTGGTCCTCCCTGGCGCTATGACCATAGTTTGTACTTAAGCTGGACAATATTATTTTCTGCTGTTATAAATGACTGTTTTTCAGTTTTTACCACTTTTTGTAACTCTTTTTAGCTTTTGTTGTTGTAAAGTATATTAAGCTACTTTCGTGTATGAGAATGTGCTATATAAATAAATGGTATCTTCTGTGAATAAGGAGAAAATAAAAGGAAGTGAATGCACGCAAACACAAAGTAAAAGCAATCTCCAAATGGATATGACAGCACTTAAATATGAGATAACACAAAAAGAAATTGTGCAGAGAATTCCTGGAAATTCAGTAGAACACCTCACATTTAACTGAAAACAGCTCTACTCTGCACACAGCATAGCTGCTCTAACGGTATCTTCAATTTGCTGATTATTGGAAATCCACTTGTACCAGTTTTCAGTACATTGCTTTGTATCCTAATGGGACAGCAGCATTTTCTTCCTTAAACTGTTATATTATTGTTATTTGTAATTATTTTAGTTTTAGTGAAAGTTAAATGTATTTGAATCTTGCTAATTTGAATACATCTTGGTAATGGAATTTACTGTGAAACTTAATATGTGAAGTGCAGATTGATCGATCCATTGTATTAGGAGGGGCAGTTCCGCAGACATTCAATTGGCTATATGGAGTTTGAAAAATTTCATTGAGGGTTGTAATAAAAAATGCATCACTCCAACTCCAAAAATATCCAGTTGAACTTTATGAAGGCATGCATACATATTACTGCTGATACACCTTAAATTTTAGACTTTAAGGCCTTTCAAAAGTAAAATCAAGAAATAGGGTAGGTGGGTGGGGGTACAACACCGAAATTCAATTATCATGCCAAAATGGTTCAGTTGATGGTAATGAATTTGGCATATTGTTCAGATTTGGCCCTACTTTCAACAAACTCTTACACAAAAAGAATACATTCTTGACTCATGAGAGCAGAGAAATTGTTATCAGAGAGATAGTCTAGTTGACGCATGAGACACTTGTGTTTCAGTCAGCATTGACAAACAGGTGACCATTTAAAAGACATAAATATTTGCTTCCGTACCTTATTATAAAAAATATTCCTGTGCAATGCTGGGTACTTCAGCTAGTATAAAGTATAGCCAAACAGCTAGTTTCAATGCAGGAAGAAAGCACTAAATATTAGTTGTAATTGCGATGTTAGTGTATGTTTCAGTCATAGTCTCTGTCTAATCCATGTTAAAATGAGTCATTTCAATATCAATATGATGATATGGTAGCATGGAACTGCTAAGATTTCTGCATGCTTGCAGGCTCCAAATGAGACTGAGCCTACAAAATGTAGCCCCAGACCCCTCTGAAGTCAAAAAAAACAATAGCAGCCTTTTCACCAGACTCCAAAGTAGGCTTTATCTTACTTAGGCTATGGAAGGGAAAAAGTCCAAAGAGGACTTGCAAAGCTCCAATACTATCAGAAAAGGCAGGAGGGGAACTGCCAGTCTGCTGTGCCATAACAGCTAATCAAAGTTCCCATATATTTAAGAATTTATTTAACAAGAATAAACAATAACTAAAGAAAAGGAAAATTAACAAGAAATGATGCTTAAATGCCAATCCAAAGCAAAGAAAACCCAGTCCAAAAAAACAATAATTCTAGCCTTTAAACAGAGCTAATGTCCACAGAAATAATCCAAAAGCGAAGCATTTATGAGTAATACTCACAAGGGAAAACAAAAACATGACCATTAATATTTATTAAGTAATACATAGAAAATATATTAAAAAAATTAAATTTGAACCAGGGTAAATCCCTGGTTCTAGTATAAGGGAAAAAGCCTTAGCGATGACCCATGGAACTACTGGTATTCAATTTGAAGACTGTGGTTTAGAAAGGAAAAATAGTTTAAAGCTTATGAACTTTGTCTTTGTGGAAGTGCATGTTAAAAAAATTATTTTACTGCTTTGATACATTTCATAGATGTGTCTTATTCTGAGTATCCAAGTCAAGTGCAAAAACTGAAAGAAACAAGTCAGATTAAAAATGAATTCCAATTTCACCAATTTATTTAACGGATTGATTACGATGAAAACCAGCAGCCAGAATAGACATCTATGGAGGAGTGAAGTAGCCCCATAGCAGAAAGTCATCATTAAATGTAGCATGTATTTTTAAAAAGGAGAAAAATAACGTTATCACATTCTCTAGCCTACTTCATCCAGTTCAGGGTTGCCTATCCTAACAGCATTGGGGCAGTAGGCAAGAACCAGGATTGGATAGGGTGCCTGTCTGTCACAGGGCAAACTCGTGCACACCAAAAAATTGTAATTTAACACAGTACATTCTTAGGATGAAAGCTGGAATCTCTTGGGAAATATCCATGTATACATAGGGAGAATGTGCCAATTCCAATCATTCTTGGATCACATAGAAGTAGTCCTAAAATCTATCTAACACAAATCTTATATCCCCCATGATATGCACCATTTATATCTCTTCAACCAAAACCATTTGTATACAGTACAAACAATTCAAAGCATCCTAAAAAAGTTAGCGGGGGGTATATTTATGTTGTCCTGCTGATATTATCTGAGTAGTAATGATGACAACATTCTATAATGCTCTCCTCTAGTCACAGCAATTGTGTGGTTGCCGCTAGGGTGGAGAAAAGAAGAGATGCTCAGAAACAGCAAGCACATGAACCTCTGAGCAAACAAATTCAGTGTTTGTGTTGCAATTACTTAGTACATTTTTCTTAATTTTTCACTTAAGCTGCCACTTAAGTCTTCAATCTGCCTCAAGAATAATTTAAGATATGAAGAGGTAGGGGAAGTGACGGCAAAGGTGGAAGGGAATGGAAATGGCACTTTTGAAAATTTAATCAGATTACAGTTGTTTTGTTTCACCTTAACCCCAAATCTGATGATGTCACAGCAGCCATTTTTCTTCTTATAAAAAGATGTTTGTAAGCACCATGAGATTGTCAGCCATTCTGATTTATTTCAGAACTTCCACACACCATGTTCTGACATTAGATCTACATTGTGAAGCCTTTTTTCTGTTTTGGCCATATTTGGGTACTTGTATTTAAAGTGTTTGTTTGTTAATATACAGTTGGTTAATGCAGGTGGGTACTTGAGATGAATATGCAGGTTCTTATATGTGAAGAAATCTCTGCAAATAAGAGCAGCTTGATCATAAAATTAAAAAAAAATGTAAAAAAGATATTGTATATATTTAAAAGCACTTAGCCACTTGCTTTTTGGAGGGAACAAGGAGAAGAAAATGGAGTAATGAAGAAAAAATCGAAATCTAAATGGTCGTGCTGTGTAGAGCTCAGAGGAGTTGTTTCACATCTGGGCATCTGTCTGGTTTAACTAAATAAGATAAACAAATGGGCATTCATATCTACAAAGTGTTAAAAACACTAAAAAACTAACATTCAAAATGCACTGAAAATGTTGCTTCAGAATGTCTAGAATCTGAATTTTAAAGAATCTGAGCCACTGACATGCCATATATATCGAGGTCTGCATTTAAATGCTGTGCAGTTCGTCAAACCCCTCATTGTCTGACCCAATGATGTCATTCTAGGATACCAGGAACAATTTAAGATTGTCAGGCGATGATACAAAAATGAACAATAAATAACAAAAGTTAGAAACAACAGTTAAAAACATCCTAATCCAGCTGTAGAACCTGACAGACACAGGGCTACATAATTACCTCCCATTTTTAAGGTAGCAATAAGACCTGTCAGAGCTTTTTATACAATGTGCTGTTTAATTTATTTCCCTGTCACTGATAAATTTTTGGTGACTCACCACCACATTTGGTGCCCATTAAAATTTGATTTTTACATGTCTGCTTGTTGTGACAGGTGTAACATGAAGTAGGGAGTCCAAATAAAAGTTGAAAATAAAAGATGGCTCAACACCCAGACTAAACCCAAAAGTCTCAGGGTGAGAATAACATCGTAAACATCATGTTTAAGGTAGGATAAGAAAAAAGGGGACAGTCACCTAACAATTAAATAATGTCCAGTATACAAAGAAAGCAGCACAGCTTAATGAACAGCATTGTCTTTCCCTGCGTAAGATGTGAAAAATGTGTTTGTAGCTTGAGCTGTGATTTTCATTAATCTCGCTGGAATCCTGAAATTTTCATTTGCTCCTGAAACCTTCAAAATGTTAGAAAGCAAAATTCATTTGAAGTGATTTATTTGCTCTAGTGTAACAATTCACACTAAGTCAGGGGAAATAAGGTCAACATTGCTTTTGCATTTAATGCTATAAATGTTTCAGACTCTCCTGGAATTAAAAAAAAAGTCAAATTCATGCAGGTTTATAGCTCTATATAGAAGGCTCTCTATTTTATCTTGGAATGGCTGACTGCAGAGTTCATTGAAATGTGTGCTGCTATTCACGGGGGACTAATAAGAAAGTTCTTTCACTGAAAGTTTTGCGAGCATTGAGATGCTTTGTATTTTTTCTTTTTAATGCACCTCAGAGCACAAATATCAGACTTCTATGTTTTCTCTTGCATATTGGCACTAGTACTGAAAAAAAAAAACCCTAAGTGGTCATTTTCAAACACATGGGGGTGACAGATGATGTTTTCATTTGCTTGTGGACATAATGTGGTGCTTTACAGTACTCATTAAACTCGGTGTGAATCGATTGCTCTAATTGCCTACCCAGCAATTATAATTCTGTTTTGTAACACAGTCCAGTGCAATTATTATTTTTCACACGTGGGACATGATTCCTTAATTTTCATATAGTTTCCTGTTTATTTTTGCATCCTTTATTATGACTGCTTTCTCTCATTATGCATTGGTATTTATATAAAAAAAAATACTTTTTATCTTTTTGACCATATAGTAACAGAAC